>NC_066363.1:115194113-115266613 GCF_013377495.2 Cygnus atratus | reverse complement strand
CCTTACACTTTTGGCTGAGGGCTAGAAAAGATTAGGTTTACTTAATTGTCTTCATTGTATTTCTTTTTATTGTCAGTGTAGAATGAGAAGCTTTATATTGCAGCTGTTTTGTATAGTGTGTTGCAATTTATATAATAGACACCTATAGAGGCTAACCAATCTAAATTAGTAACTGACATGATTATATGTGGCCAATCCTCATGAGGTATGAACTAAAAAATTAAAAAAATAATAATAAAAAAAGCAAGACAGTATTCTGCTTTGGTTGAATTAGCTATTTTAGTTATCTGTGACATAAGTGTTCAGCTCTAAATCATGCAGAGATTCGCAGGTCTCAATTTACTAATACCTGAGACTTCTTTCAGGAAGAAATGGTGCAATACATAATATGTCATGTTGGACCTGCTCACAGGTGAAAGGAAATGTCAAGTTGTGTCTCACCTAAAATTCGGTGTAGATTAAATGCTTAGATCCAGTTTTGTTGCTGTCATCCATATCAGTATGCACCCTCTTTCGGTCTGGGCTTATTAAGTTCTGCAAGTTGTGTTCTCAACTGTACATAATGTATAAAAAATTATTTGATTGTGATTTGATTCCTGTTTGAAAAAGAGAAAAATAATACCTACTTGTTGCAGAGAAAGCTCTTAACACTGAAATCTTCCATTTATTGGTAATGCAGCAAAATGTTGTGGTAATAACTGGAAAAAAAATGTAGATAAATCCATCTTTTCTCTTTCATTGCACAGACATCCTCTGCTATGCTGTTCCTTTACAGTAGTCCATAAAGGTGAGAAATTCTCATGATCTCATGAAATACATGCTAAAATAAGAACTGAACTTCATCTTCACAGTTGTATTTTAATTTGCGTCTCATCATATACCAAGAGCAGTTTTAAGTTTTAAAAAGGTTATAAAGTCCTGCCGGAATTGATCAGAATTATTTGCATCTCTCTCTGAATGATTTGTTGCTAGTGAAAGGACAGTTAAGTATTGTGCAAACAGATCAGGAACTGTGGCAGTTTCTAAAACCTTGCAGATACACAGGACAATTTCATGTCACTTCTCTAACCTGAGAAGTTCAGTCTTGTGGGGTAGGTTCTATACCTGTCAGTGGAGTTGTGTGACTGTTGCAAAAAGAAAAGTAACACGCTCCTCTATGTACTATTCCAGAAAGTGCTACTCTACCATCTGGAAGATGATAGTTGGTCCTTCAAAAGCAGAAGGAGTTTTGGGATGTAAGGATATTTTTTGCCTGTTCTATGTGTATATGGTTTTTAGACATTCCTACTCACTCCTGCTCCCTTGCCCTCAAATGTAGCTATTTTACTCAGGTGTTACTGGAAAAGAACTGGGGACAAAAAACATACGGGGATTTTTATGTGACACCATGATAAGTAATGCTATGTATCAAGTTCCAGACATATAATGTTCCCCCAAGTATATGAATTTTCAAAGACAGTATACTCTGTGAATTCCAAATAACTGCTGTCCTTTCCCTGAAATTGATATATATAAAATGAACTGAAATGCACTGATTTGTAGAGCAAAAACAATGGGTGTATTTTCAATGCTTAAATTAAAATATTAGATAGCAGAAAGAATTTGAAGATAAAGAAGCTGAGTGTATCATCTTCATTAGGTAATGCAGACAGCATCAGAATAAATTAGTAGGCTTTGAATGGCATGTGAGGAATAAGTCATTAAACAGCTCCTGTTTCAGTTGTACTGAAAACAATGAACAAATAGGTTATAATTTTATTATCAATTTTTGTCTTATCATTGTTTTGATATGATATGAATATCAACTATGACACATTTTTCTTATGCATTTGCATACTTATAGCATATAGTAGAAATGATAAACACATGGTAACCCATGTGTCTAAAAGTGCTGTCTGCAGACAGTAGTCATAAAAAATTTAGTTCATCCTTTAGATTTTTTAGCATCTTTCTTTGGCTGTTTGTACAATCTGTGCTGTCTTATTATTTTAAGTATGTCACCAAATACACTGTATTTCAGGTATTAGTGTTAGAGATTGTAACAGTTCAGAATATAAAAAATACAGTGTTCTCTGATGACAGAAGCCAGAATTTTAATTTCATGCCCTAGCTTTTCATGCTTTCACAGGAGTGTAGGATGGAGTGGCTTGTTGCCATTTCTGTTGCAACAGTGCAGGCAATGAAAGAGTACTGCAATCTCTGATTGCCAGAGTTTCTTCTATGATATCAGTTTGCATATAAGTCTCCTGTTTACTTCAACAACACCCACTGAATTCCTTGCTTTAAATGCACTTTTAGTGTTGTGTTTACATACTTTGGGACTCACACCTGACTTTCTGAAAATAGAATTATGCTTTCTTGTAATTTATAAAGATCAGATACTTTTAAACAACTTACACCTGTTGTTGAGGATCTAGATGAGAATCACACAGCAGGCAGGTACCCTATCCCTTTTTCTTTTAAATCCTACATTCGTAGAGGAAAGTAGTCAGAATGACAAACCTTGTCCTCAAGAGTTGTCCTGGTTTCAGGTAGGACAGAGTTAATTTTCCTCCTAGTAGCTGGCAGGGTGCTATGTTTTGGATTAGAATGAGAAGAGTGGTGATAACATGCTGATGTTTTAATTGTTGTAGAGCAGTGCTCACACCAAGCCAAGGACTTTTCAGCTTCTCGCTCTGTCCTGCTAGCGAGCAGGCTAGGGATGCAGCAGGAGCTGGGAGGGGACAGACCCAGGACAGCTGACCCAAACTGGCCAAAGGGGTATTCCATACCATTTGACATCATGCTGAACAATATATAGGGGGGCCGGCTGCTCGGGGATAGGCTGGGCATCGGTCAACAGGGTGGTGAGCAATTGCATTGTGCATCACTTATTTCGTACACATTATTACTGTTAATACTATTATTATTATTATTATTATTATTGTTATTCTTTTCCCTGTCTTAATAAACTGTCTTTATCTCAACTCACAGACTTCACTTTCCCGTTTCTCTCCCCCATCCCGGAGAGGGAGGGGGGAGGGTGAGCGAACGGCTGTGTGGTGTTTGACTGCCAGCCGGGCTAAACCACAACAAGAGTCTTGTCATTCAGGTTGCTGCATGGCTTGAGGAAAATCTCTCTTTGGCCCAGAAGGCTGTCCACCACCAGCACAGACTTGGTAACAAACATGAGTTAGCACTAAGAATATATTTTAAAAGGTTCTAGCATCAGATTCCCTTTCTCTCACATTTTTCTTCCCTGATGTCCTCACTTGTCATGGTTACCAAATGTTGACTCCTTAGTGGTATTATGTGGTACCATATCCTGTTTCAACCATGAGGTTTTGAAAGTTCACCATTTAAACCAGAATTTGAAATAACTGCACCCTAGTATTGGACAATTTGGTATTTTGATTATCAGCCTTCTGTCCAGAGAGGAGAACATGAGCACCTTATGTACAAGAGGAGCAACCAGATGGGTCAGCACACTGGTGAAAATTATTGGATTTGTAAATAGGACAAAGAAGCAGGTCTTGTTGTGGTGCTGATCCTCTGTGAGACAGAGATTATTTCAGCTACCCTGACTGAGGGGTGTAGGAAAAGCTTTATATTTTGATATCTGGAGAAACTGAGACTAATGTGTCTATCTTAAGCTTGAACCCGCAGATAAAGGCATTCATAGTTAGATACAGTGTGAATGCCTATTCTTATTTTTATTATAGTACTAGAAAATGCTTCAGTAAAATCTTTGTCCTCAATAGATAAAATAAACAGTGTTTCCAAAATCAGCAAAGTCTAGCCCTTCCTGAGGTAGAACCATATGTAACATGTCCCTTATAAGAATGAATGAATGAAAAATTCAGACCTGTGTGACTCTTCTGTTCTTCTGTCCCTTGGTGACATTCTTACAGATAGGGTCTTTCTGTCCTCCATGTTTTCTTGTGGTGGTTCCTGACTTTCAGTTAAGTCACAGAGTCAGAATTTCTGTTTGCTTTTCCATAGATCAGACCTGTAGAGCTAAGTGTGTTTTCCACTTTGACTTCTAGAGAATTCTTTTTGTAGTAGGAACACTAAACTCTTAAAGCGGTGTGCAAAATGGTTCATATTAATTCCTGATGTGGAGATAGCCATCTCTGCATGAATGTATACACTGAATACAAAATATGTCAAGGTGTCTTGTGAAACCCAAATGCAGCCTTTTGCTGTCACTGGAGTGCACTCATCAGAGCTGAAGCTGTAACAGTGCTTTGCTGAAAAACGCCTCTATTCTTAATGTCTTCTGAAGCTTTATCTATATTCTCATCAACCACTGCAGTAATACTGAGGAAGACTCAAAGCTAATGCAGCATGTGATAGAGTGATTCTGTTTGCTTCAAGAACTCAGCTACTGCTTCTGTGATGATTGTGGATATGGGGACTTACTGCTTGGAGCATTCACATTACAAATACAAGAATCACTCAAAGATAGAAAAAGATACTACTTTCTGATCACTGAAATTCTTCAGGTTTTGTAATCCACATATAAATTATTCTCGTCCTTAAATCCCTTCTTTTCCTATCCTGATCAATCTTTTATTTTTATTTATTTATTTTTTTTGGTGGGGGGGTATTTGGTAGTGGAGGAGGAAATGACATTGTGTGTAGCTCCCTTTGCTTCGTTTATTTATGTGCTGACCATGCTGTCATGATGTTGATGGAGAAATCTTTAGCTATAAGGGACTGCGCATCCGTACATAGACAAAGGTAAAAGTACATTTGGAGGGTATTTCTCAAAAAGCTTTATTTGCTGATAGCTTCCCTTGTTTTATACTGGTAGTTTTGATTCTGAGGTTACTTACAGAACATACTGGTTTACGCTTTTAGGTTGATATTCATAAAACACAATTATGGCTTATCCAAAATAAAAGAATATAGTTTCTTTTTCAGTGGCCATGCCTGTGACCTCTGTTGTGTTAACTACATTTAAAACTACAAGAATGAGCCAACTAGACTGGATTACTGTTCTTATGTAGAACAAGTACAACTACTGTACCATTATTGTGGAAAATGACAATTCTGAAATGAATGAGCAGTGCTAGAAAACAAAACAACTGCGAAAAACAGGGACTTGGGTAGCAGAAAAAACAGTTTGATGTTGATGTTATATCCTTATTACTTCTAACTAGTCAAATGACAATTAGTTAGGACAAGCTATATATTATATAAATAGTTTATATTATACATTGTAAATATGTAAATAAAATTATTATATCTATTGTTTATAGGGATAATATTAAATATTTTTCATTATATAAATAATTCCTGAACTGTTATTTGTGAAAATAAGTACATGAATAAAAACAGACTGTTCAGCTTAGAACATACAATATCCATGTTTCCTCTTTTATACAGAAAATGTCAGATTTCACACATCTATTGAGTTGGCTGGATTTAGTGAAATTCTAATGAGGGAAAATAGCTATATTCAATTTAAATATTTGCCACAGTTGTCCTTGATTGTTTATAACAGTTAATATAAAATGTTATTCTGATTTGAAAAGTTGCATTGAATTTACCTTTACTATTATGTACGTATTTCTTTTCTGAAAGTTGCCATATTTTTAAAATGAGTGTTTAATAAAGAAGGCTCACTATTAATTCTTTAACATTCTCATGTAAATAGGTTGTATAAAATATTGTGATTTACATAAACTATTATTATATTTTCATTTTACAGAATTACTGCATTAGATTTTATGATACCATTTGAAGTTTGGCTTTTCTGAGGCTTCATTTAAATGGTTACATATACTAAACAGTGAACATCCAGCAGAAATTGTTAAAATCTTCTTGGTAGTAGCAGTTGTTCTCCGATGTTGGAATTTCTTGTATCATTTTTTCTCCAGTAAATATCATCTTTACATGCAGTAGCCAATGACATAAGTGTTTGGAAGATTTCTTGTCTTGAAGCTTGGCTATGTTCTACCTTAAATCTGATGTTATCAAGTGGGGAAATCCTCAACAGCTTTTGTTAGCATTGCACTATATGGTTGGCAATATGTGTGTGCAACTGCATTTTAGGGCATTGGTGTTTCTTTGCATTGTGCTCCTTTTCTGTATCCTTGGTTTGTTTCTATAAATTAACCCCTTCACACTGGCCTTAAAGGCAGGCAGGACCTACAGCCTATAGCAACTTCACTCAGAGCATGTTGGATTCTACTCTTTTGGATTCCTAGCCATCTCATGTCTTGTTTCTTGGATAAATGTGTTCATTAAATAAAACATAGGCCTATCTAAAGGCACTCTACATTTGTTACTGCCTTTATGTGATTGATCTGTGTGTACTGCCTAATTTCTGTTTTTTTTTTATAGGTTGGGCCCATCTATATGTTTTAGACAGTGAAGGTATCCATGAAAAGACAGATCTCAGATTTCACCATAAGGAGGACAGATGAAAGGAAAACTCTTAGTCTCAGGGGATAAAGGGTTTCATAAACAAAGAACTTCTGCCAAGGACTCTCTGTAGCCCAGGGTAATGAGAATAAGGTGGTATCTCAAGTCTTCAGTCAGCAAGATTTTAATATGATAGAGAGAACCTGAGCCACAAGTATAATTGTACTGACAACCACAATATTGCATTGATAGAGAGCTGAACTGTGTTCTTATTGATCTATTTTATCTAGAATGCAGACCTGTTCTAACTGAATCACTGAGGTTTTGGTATTCTATTACATTACAGTTATATTTTATGTTTAAAATCTAACTTCCTTAATAATAATAATTTAAAAAGTACAGGATACTTCTGAAGTTTTTACCGACGAAGGTGACAATGTTGATACAAAACCTAATTACTTTGAAAAGTGTCCATTAAGAAAATAAATTAGATTGTGTTCATTTTTTCATTAAATGTTTTGTTTTGTTCAGTGAAAAATTTCTAGACTACTTTTTTTTTTGAAATTTTAGAAATGTTTATTCTAACTGGAATAGACAGAAGTGGAGATGCATTCTCTGTTACATAAAAATCTGGAAAACATCAGATAAGGAGATCAGAATTCTTTTCTGCTCACTCTTGAAGTGAAAATAATGTTTTCTTCATTGGAAAAAAAATGAAAAATAGAATCTTTTCAGGAAGCTTATTCAGTATAAATATTTTAGTAAGTGCTTCAAGAAGAAGATTTAAATCTAATCTTTTTAATTATCTCAGTATTGCCTATAAAAACAATCAAAGTAAATAGGTCAGCACTTCTCCATCATCAGTTACTGGATTTCAGAATTGGATGAGAAACAAGGATTAGGATCAAACTATATATCTATATGGGAAGTCCAATAGGAATTTCATAAATAAAAATCCAGAAACTCTACTTTTAGTATGGATCATAGAATGGTTTGAGTTGACTCTTAAAGATCACATAGTTCCAACCCCCCCTGCCATGGGCAGGGGCACCTCCCAGGTTGCCCAAAGCCCCATCCAACCTGGTCTTGGACACTTTCAGGGATGGGGCATCCACAGCTTCTCTGGGCAACCTGTTCCAGGTTCTCATCACCCTCACCAGGTTCTCATCACCCTCATAGTTAAGAATTTCTTCTAATATTTAATCTAAATCTACTCTCTTTTAGTTTAAAACCATTGCTCCTTGTCCTACCATTAAGCTCCCTGACAAAGAGTCCTTCTCCATCTTTCCTGTAGGACCCATTTAGGTACTGGAAGGTCGCCATAAGGTCTCCCTGGAGCCTTCTCTTCTCTGGGCTGAACAACCGCAGTTCTTTCAGCTTGTCTTCATAAGAGAGGTGCTCCAGCCCTCTGATCATCCTCATGGCCCTCCTCTGGGCTCTCTAATAGGTCCATGGATGTTAAAATGGCCATGACAAAAACAGTAGTGGTTAAAAAAAGTCTCAGCCAAGAAGGCCACTGGGTGTCAGTCATGTTCATTATCATTATGACAAAGTTCACTGAAGCCAAATTACTTGTCAGTGAACCAAAGTATGTAGCAGATTAGGCAAAATCTAAAAAATTGCATTTAGGATATTTCTTTAGAGTAAAATATCAATGTTGATTGCCATCAAAAGTGAGTTAGGGGTATTAATTTTCAAAAGAATTACAAAAACTTATGGTTGTAAAATCAGAATAGTGATCCCTCTAACTGTGTAGAAATGTAAATGGATGAAAAGCCAGAACTAAATGCTGATATGTCTATGGTTGGTTACAGTGTTTGCCAAAATAAAATACATTAAACTGTAAAATCCGGTACATTTTGCACATTTAGTTTATTGAAGCAACAACAACAACAAAATTAAATTTCCAGTGAATTTAACCAAAAATTGGCACAATTATCGTATGGGTCTCTTGGTTTGCAACTTTCTGTCACTTCAGAGACATAAAATAGTTGTGTCTGAGATATGTGTAAGTAAGAGATATTCTATTCAGTTTTACTGTTTACTTTTTGATACCTTTCTCACTTTATTTTTTGTTCTGTACAATTGAAAGAACATTTGGTTTTGCATTAGTATTTGAATAAGTAGGTTTATTATTTATTTGCTTCATGTACGCTGCATAGTGCCATTAATGCAAAAATATTAGTCTTTGTAAAGTCAAAAAGAGTGTATTTAAGTGAGTAATTAGCCTTTTCCCCTAGTGATGCAGAATTGTCCATCCCTAAGTATATAAGAAAATGGAGAACCTTTATAAATGTTTAAGTGGTCATAATGAAATACATAAATGGACATTCCCATGCAGTCCCATCTTTTCCAGAATAGCAGTGAAAGAGAAGTTCTCTCTCCTAATATGTTCTACAAATATTGACAGGTACATGCAATCAAACTATGATGATATAGAAGAAAAGTTAATGATGCAATAATAGGCAAATATGTTTGTGTTTAACAGTCTAAAACTATCTTATGCAGAAACCAATAATGAAATCATAAAATCTTTTTTTTTTCATTTTTTTTCTTTTTAGACAAAACATGTAAACTTAAGGTATAAAGGAAGAAGTAGGATTGGAGAAGTTCTTAATTCTATGTAATTTCAAAATCTTTTTTATACTTATGTCAACTTATATTCCATCATATTTATAGATTGACTTTAGTTAAACATGTAGCTTTTACTTTTCTTAAAATAAAAACTTTATGTATGGAAAAAATCTGCAACCAGAAATCTAAATTCAGTGTTAAAGTCTTAGACTACGTAATACCCTTCTAAGGAGTATTTTTATATTTCTTGTTTCCACTTAATTCTCAATAAAACATAAATGTTAGTTTTAAAGTAAAAGTGTATACTTTAAAATGTTTGTTTCTGTTTTGATATAGAAATATTTTGCTAACAACTGCGTAGCTCTCTAATGAATTTGCTTTTTTATCTTTTCTGGTCTTTGAATGATTGATGTTTTTTTCCGTTAGCATTCACAACCAATGGATCGAATTAGATCCTCTTCAATCAATACCAGATTTACTGGCATTATATACCGTAACAATTGTTTCCAATTAACTTCTAATAAAGCCTCTTAAAGTTATACTTTTTCACAGTTAGCATCAAATGCAAGATGTGTTTGCTCTTCATTTTTGTTTTATAGTCTGTTGTCACTCACATTTTCTGCAACAGCAGTGCTATTTATTCAATTTCTTTTTTTGTCTTTGAACTTTCACTTGTGTTCTGCTTGCTTTAATACTTTTTTATTTTTCACTTCTGTGGACTCACTAATTTGTTCCTGTGCCTTCTGAAGTTATATTCTTGACACCAGTGCTGGAGTCACTGACCCATACTACCTGAAGTCATCATGCTTGTACTTTCATTTCAGTGCTTTGATACCAATCTCTTTCCATGATTTCAAGAAAGGAAAGGACTGTGACTTGCTTAAGTGACATATCAAGTTGGCACCAGCAAATCAGTACTGAGCCCTAACACAATTCCTGCACAAGTTGTCATGAAGATCTGTCTTCATCAGTTCATTTTCTTTATCTTCTTAAAAGCTACCAATTCTTCAGTGTCCTTCTGAACACACTGAACTCACTTTTTTTTTTTTTTTTCCTCAGGGGTCATTGAAGAGAATTTCCCATATATCGATCTCATATTGATTCAAGATCTAGGAACTCTTCAGTTCCTGCATGTCCCTTAAATATGCCTGTACATGAGCTATACATGTTTAACATGTGTAAGCACTGACAAATTCTAGTTTTGCAATGTGAAAACAGAAAATATCCAGTTACTTTCTGCAGATCTTGAAAGTTGCTTTTCTCCTTCTGAACCTCTGTGATCATGACTGATCATAATATTGAAGTAGCCCTAGACGAAACTCTCCCATCCTTGGTAGGAAAAATATTTTTGTCTCTAAACCACAATAATATTGCAAAAGTTTCTTCCCTGTAATCAGGGCTTCCAGACTTCAGACAAAAATAGGACTAAGAAGGCATAGTCAATTGTAAGTTCTGTTCAAATCTTGCTGTAAAAATAAGAATTTTAAAACCGTGCAGTTTAGCCAGAGCCATTTAGGGCTCTTTCATATGGTGTTTTAATAACACCTTGAGTCCCCAAAGTTCTGTCAACTGTAGCAGGTCATGATAATGTAGACTATATACAAGTTGGAGAAAAACACCCTTGTGGGAAATAGCCAAATTAGATACCTTGTTTTTTCTTCCACATATGTAAAAACAGTGTCACTATGCACCTTGTAGTATGGACCATTCCCTGGCCTTGCAGTTGGTCTCCACGCTGTGAGCTCAGGCCTTTGGACTGGTAAATTTTTTGATTTCTCCATGTCTCAATCTCAAATCAGTGCAAGAAGTGACCTCTATTTTTAACAATGGCTCCAGGTTGGCCCTGACTATAAGGACCAATCTCCCCCATCCCAGCTGAGATCTCACAGTAGAAGTATCATAAACTGAATAAATTTAGCTAATCTGTACAGCTGTAGGAAGAACATTTAGCAGAAAATTCTTCTGTTCTGTTGAATCATTATTGGAACATTTGAGTCTGAACCGAGTTTTCAGAAAGACCATATGGCAGAACTCATGACTACCAAAGACAAAAGAAAATGTTTTTCCTTTGGCTCTTGAAAAAAAAAAGGGGGGGGGGGGGATGAAAATGACTGCTTTTCTAGTGCATTGATCTGAGATTTGTCTATACGTCATAAATATTTCCAGTACTTCAATTTTTGCATATATTTTTTTTCTTCAGATTTTCTGCACGTATAGAATCATTCTACAACCACAGTCTTTTTTTAGTGTAAATGCAGTTTGGTTCATGTGCCAAAGATTACTTTGCGGAATTTCAGAATATTCCATACATAGAAAAGACGCTATATGAAAAAGAAACAAAAATACTTTTTGGATTTGGCTGCCATGAAGATACATGACCCAAAATTTGTTATATACTATTTGCTTTGAAATACTTGTAATGTTAAAACAGACAGGTGTGTATTTATATTCACTGATACTGTTTTGGTAATGTTGTTATTTTAGTAGCATATTTTTTTCATTTTTATTTTATCAGCATTCATTATTTGTAATATAAGTAGCTTGCCATTCACCTATTTTTTTCCTCAATGATTTAATGCATTATTCCCCATATTAATTCTCCACTTGAGTCATACGAACTAAACTTGTTTCTTTCAAAACTGTTGGAACTGCCATTTGAACTGCTGTGTTATCAATGAAAGATACTTGTAGCTATTGTTACTTCAGTTTGCAGGTTAGAAAAATGCAGTATGTCAGAAAAAAAATTTACACCATACTCTTTTTTAAAGAGTAATTAATTTGTTCTAAATGGTCTCTAACACATTGTTCAAAAATACGATCTCTCACTTCTCTGTCTATGTGTATACTTCAGGGTGCATTTTCAAAGACACCAACCAAATATTATAAAGCAAAATTTCATGCTATGGATGTAAAAACATACTTTATTTAAGAAGATTTAGTTTCAGTAACTCTGAGCTATGTGCATTAGGGTTGTTTTTGTTGTTGTTTTTTCTTGGTTTTGCTTTTTGGTAGCAGATACAGTGGAAGACCTGTTTCAGCTCAGAGACCACCAGAATCTGTGTTAGCCCAGTATATAATATCAACAAGGTAAATGCCCTGACTGATGTTAGAGCTTGTTCAAGAAGGGCTCAGCTGTTTGCACAGCGTACCTTAAAAGGGTTGCAGTACTGGAGATTTACTGAGGAGCTGCAAGATCCTTGGTGCATAAATTACCAGTCTTCAAATGCTGGTGACAGCATCAACAGAAAATCCTAAGTATGGTGAATGCAGCAGAAATTATTACTCGGTTAACTTCTGTGTAGCTTCTGTTGTAGTTTCTGTGACTTGCAGAACCCACACAACTTGCAAACTACCGTTATTGTAACAATATATCCTCAGACGCCAGAAAAAATCCCACCTCTTGCTTGGTTTATAGTAACTTCCTTTTCCATAGCTGGGAGACTTTTCAGCTGTATTATGCTGACTGTGCAGTGCTTGGAAATGCCATGCTCATTATGTCCTGGGAAGGAACATGTACATGATATACCTAGTAGATGTTTCTGGAAAAATGTAACTAACGCCATTGGAGAAGCTTTTTGGAGTTGGAGGGGTGAACACAGTAATTTTAAGATAAGCAATTTATTTTTGCTGTTCATATTCTGGGTTGTTCTCCAACAAGGATACTTCATGCCTGCAAAAGAAACAGTCCTGCTTGGGGAAAACAATTTCATTCTTCACAACATCAAATTTAAGTTGTATAAGCAATTAATATAGATCCCTTAATAATTAGTTTATTGTGCTGATGCATCTGATTGTCAAAATCAATTGTTCTTATCTTTCAAATAAAACACTGCTGTCAGAGTGACCATTCAAAATGATGATTGTAAACTACAGGGATTTATATCTTGTTTATTGGTATATCACTATGTGGACAAAATCATTGATCCTAAGGTTAGTCTCTACAATTCTTTACAAACTTTTGCCACACAAAATGGAATAGTAAAATAATTCTTAGATCACTTGCAACACAAAGTGATTGGTATACATAAAAGGATGGAAGACTAACATGAAATGCATTTTCTCTGTGCTGCAGACACTAGGTTCAGACAGTAAGTTGCAGTATACCTTGCTTGTCTCTAACATTCACTCTTGCTCTTTTTTTTTCTCTCTCGGTTAGACTAGGTTAGTGGTGGTCTCTATTTGGAGCTTAAAAGGACTAAAGTTTAGTTATTGCAAGAAATTCTGTATGTCCTGAGATACTGGACTGATTATTTATCATTGTGTTGCATGGCATTGCATCTGCTTTCCTATTGGCTAGTTGAACTGTCATTGTACTAATACGTTTTTGAAAGTTCTGGGGAAGCACTTAGATGTTTTTACTTTTTTTTTTTTCCCACATATTTTATTGTCTCATTATGAATTTGTATTATGACAGACAGGAACTCCACTCCAAATGTGTTCAGCAGACACACAAAAAAAGTGTTCCAGCCTCTTGCTGTTCAAGAAAGACAGTCTAAGCTTCTGTGTTGAGTAAGAGAACATAGAGAGAAAAAAAAAAATATGTGCTGAATCAGGTAGACAGACTCTAGGCCAGTATTCCATCCCTGTTGACTATAGTAACAGGGCAAGCATTTTGTAATATTTCTCCTGAATAATCCCCCAGCTTTCAGTTTTGTTTTGTTTTGCTTTTGTTTATTTGTTTTTGTCTTATTTATTTATTTGATTCAATAATCATCAGTGGATATTCCACACACCTTAACTACACATAGAAATACACTAAACTACACACAGAAATATCTTCTTTCATTTGTTTATACTATGGTATTTTCTGGTTTCATTTGATTTCTCTACTTCAACGCTCAAGTTTTATTTCATGTAAGTCTTCAAGAAATTCCTCAGAAGTATACATTTATTCTCACTGAAGAAAGTAACTTCATTTGAATGTAGAAATGTAAAAAAATGTTTTGCATATTTCAGACATCTGTTCCAGAATGCCTGAAGAGCTCAAACATACCTGTAGACAAAACCTGACGTACAAGAAGTTTTTGATTTCAAGTTTTGCTGAAGAGAAAAAGAACAAACACATGAATCTTAGTGTTTCTTATAGGAACACTATTCTTATTTGCAGGAAGTCTGCAAATTCAGAAGTTTGAGTGGCAGAGGTATACCAAATGTCAGGGTTGTCTACTTAAATATCGTACTATTGGTTTTGAGATTCATATCCCTGATGTCCTAGAACAGGAGAAAGACGTGTAATGTATATTCTGGCGTACCAAGTTTGGTCACAGTTTGACCATTCCTCTCTCTCAAAAAGATGGAATGCTCCTAAAGACTTCTTGTCTACATTCTGTGAAATCCTTAGCAGAAACATCAGCGAGTGACTCTCAGGTATTCAAAGGATGTATACTCTTTGCCTTCTCATCCTTAGGGCTCCTTTCAGAGGAGTGAATTAGAGAAAAAGAATCATTTCACCTTAACTTCCACAGCTGACATAGGCTATGCAATGAAGCACTTTTTGGGGACAGGACAACTAGTTTAACTGGCCATACAAACATAGCCACTAAGTCTTAAGAAATCCAGAAAGTGATATTTTGTTTTCTTTCATATATAATTATTTGTCAAAATGTCATTTTAAATTACACAAAAAATAACAGTAGGACTTTTCTAGTTTTGTACTCACGTATATATATTGGTACTCACATATATATATTGGTGAAAATTGCTATGTTGATGTTAATCTTCCAGAAGTAAGTTTTTCTTTCACTTTCCCATATTGCTTACTTATTTGAAAATACTGTTAATGATGAAAACACTTGTTTTCAGATATTGAATATCAGCATATTAACAGTCATTAATCAGTCATTTTATGAACATTTCATGTTCATGAAAGTATCAGCCTGAAAAACAGGTTTTACCTCTATCCAAAGAGTAATATCTTTCCCTTTATTATTTTGAGATTTCTAAAAGATTAATAACATTTTAGTATTTTAATGATGTATAGAGTGACAGTTCTGTACTTGAAGAATTTTCAGATTTGGTTGCATAACCATGGCAAACTTCTAGCAAACGTTTTCAGAAATTATGTATAAATACTGATAAAAATAGGATATATCTTGATTAGGACATTGTGTAGGAAAAAGAGGTAAAATTATTGTTAATATGCTAACTGTCTTGGGAACTCCCCAAATTCAAAGTAGCTCCACAGGGTGGCTAGGAACCTATTCAGGCATGCTGCTGTTTCCCTTGGATAGTTTTGTCTTTTAAAGGTGAGACACCAAATTACACTCTTGGGAACAGACTCAAAAAACATAAAGCTTCTTCAACATTATGCACCATGACCCCAGAAGAACTGACACTTTATTAGCCCACTATTTCACTGCAAATTATTTTAAAGTCAGAGAAGATACTAAAGCAAGGTTTGAATTTTATCAAAGGTCCTTAGCCCCCCAGGGTTCCAGGGTAAATTGTAGCTATAGTGTATGGTTAAAACATTGTTTGTTTCACCAGTGTATGAGATAAGAATACGCTTTTGCCCTACCAAACAGAGCTTGACTAGCAGGAACAGGGTCTGGCTCTTGTAGGATTCACATGTAAAGAGTGTCTTGAACCTTCAATCAGTGATCTGGGAAAATAAATCTAAACACATCTATGCTCGAAACCTTTTCTTTTTTTTTTTTTTTTTCTGCCTTAGACATGCATATTTTGACTTACGCAGTATTCTGTCAAAGGGACGAAGAGCATCAGGGAGGTAGACAGAGTAAACTCTGGAATATTACCAGATTCCCCTGTCAAAAATGCAACTAAAATTATTTACAATTCCTTTCTTTGGATTTTGGTAAAGCAATTACTAAGTCAGGTGGTTGCTTCCCACCTCCTGCAGTAACATCTCACTGACAGTTTGGGATTCTCAAGTCAGAGGGTTGCCATCACTCCTGATGGATAAACAGGCTCCATGCAGGTAGCACCTCATGGTGATGTCCATACTGAACTAGCTCCTCCAACTGCTCTAGCTGCTCCACTAGCTCTGTTTTTCAGCAA
Organism: Cygnus atratus; assembly: GCF_013377495.2. Lineage (NCBI taxonomy): Eukaryota > Metazoa > Chordata > Aves > Anseriformes > Anatidae > Cygnus > Cygnus atratus. The sequence goes on along the minus strand of NC_066363.1, from coordinate 115,250,671 downwards.
GAGTACCCACAGCACATGGGATGACAAAGAGTCCACTTGTATAAACTTGACTCATGAGCAAACTTTTCTAACTTGAGAAACTTTTAGGCTATAACTTTTGCATTACAGGCATTACTTATGCAAATTTAATAAGCTTTAGGCTTGCCCATTGATCTTTTTCATGCATCTCTCCTCCCTACTGGGTGGCATTGTAATCACTACCCATCATGTTATAAAAAGGTACATTCAAGTTATACATTTAAAACATATTTCAAGAAATATTTTGTATTGTGGAAATCAGCTATCCAGTTTTATATTTATGAAGTTAGAAGAAATTCTAAATGTCAAAAGACTGAAATTTTAACATTCAACTAACTCTATGGGTAAAAGTCTAGGTGGGCTTCCCTCCCCTAATGTGCATTTTGGTGGGAAAAAATAATAACAATTACAGCAGATGTTCTTGTCAGAAATCATTTTAAAATTAAATTAAATCAGATTATGCCCTTGTAGCTTATATAAAATTGTGAAACTGTTGGAAGGTCATGCATTATAACCACAGGAAATTCAGTCAAGGTCAGATTTAAAAGCAGTGGAAATGTTTCTGATTACAGAAGCATACACTGCAAACAACTTCAGCTTCACCTGGGGGCAAACCATGAGAGCTGATAATTTAATTAGTCTTTAAAATCAAGTTAATCAAATTGTGATCAGGAAACATTAAAATCATTAAGAAAGTACATGACTATTGCATTGACTGTTTTTCAAATAACTTGGAAAAAGAAATATTTGAACAGTACAACATGGGTGAAGAATTTGATGGAATCCCTGGCTATTAAGACAAGATAATTTGTTTGCAGAAAGCAGGCTTTTGTAGTAAGGTAGAAGATGTATTATTTCTGGTAGTTTCTACTGTAATTATTTACAACATGATTTTCTGAACAAATTATTTATTAATAACACTGATTTTAGTAAAAACATATTCAGCAAAATCCTAACCACTTTAAATACATTTGGAGTTTTTCCATTGGTTTCACTGAGATCATAATCTTGCCGTCTATATTTTGGAGATATTCATAAGTGAATGAGTCAAGACCTATAATTTTATTTTTTAGAAAGGCATTTTGCTGTGAGTGTAATCAATTAATTTTCTCTTTAGGCCACTCTGGAGCAAGTCATTAAAGAAAATCTGTGGTTAGCTCAAGAATATCAAATTTCTCAGAACTGCCACTTAAACAGTAAAGAAGACCTCACAGAACTCTATGACAATAGAATCAGGATGGAAGCTTCAGTTAGAGATTATCAGCAGGTAAAGTACTAATATCACTCATTCAATTCATTTATCTCCTCTTTAAAATTAATTTGATCAATGCAGCTACCTAATAGCAATAGAATATGTGCTAGTAATCTATCACCTATCACTTGAATTCTTGTTTTCTTCATGAGCATTTCACACTTTCTCTATTTTCGTATCTTTTCTTGTTTGCTCGTTTTTTAAATTTTACAGAGATTTCATGTAAGGTATTCATTATTCATTATTAATTAATTCATAATTCCATTTTTGTACCTGAAATATATTTATTTTTGTACAAAAATATATTACCCAGTATCGTATCCAGTATCTTACCATTACACATAACTTCTCCATGAAATACTCTTTCAGGGAACTGTGAGTTTTATGACAGCTATAATCAGATATTGTAAGCCTTTAATTTAGCAAACAGTCAAACGAAAATGAAAAAAGTTAAAATCTAGTTTGATGAACATCCATGATGGAGGTATAGTGGTGAGGTGTAATGTTCTGTTGAATAAATAGTTATATTTAAAAAGATTTTTTGTTTGAATTTAACAGTGCTGTGGAACATAAATCAAGTGAGGTGTTGTAAAACCTTGTGGAAATGTAACATAAATTCACGTAAAAAATACTTTTTTCTTTGTTTCTTTGCTTTGTATCTATTGCTCTCAGAATAGATCCTATCAAAAACAACTATAATCAATCCAAAAATATTATCCAGGTTATGTTCGGTTATTGTTTGCTTGCCTTTCATATCTGTGTTTTTGAAAATTAATATGCATTGAAATCATTATACTCACAAATCTTATGCTCGTATCAACAATTTCTAGTAAGAATGTGTATTAACTGTGGTCTTTTGTACAGGAATCAGGTCCTGATACACTGACATTTTAGTCCATTTTCTAAAAGTGCAGTGTAGAAATCTTCAAATAAATAAATGAATGAGAAGTGAACTTTAAATTATTTGTAGTTCTTTTCTCCTATCAATCCTTTTTATATCTTATACCCATGTCTTCAGTCATTGCTCATTTTCTGACATAACACCTCAGTAAATCTCTTTTGAAATTCAGTGTATTCAGTTTGTTCCTGATAAATATCAATAAGAAAATCCTTTCCAGAACATTCTTATTAACTACACACCCCTCTATATTTCAAGAACAAAACTGTTTTTCAGTCATGTATTCTTAGGGATAACCATATTTGGAGAATAAGTTAGAGATTAAACATTAAAAAATGGAAGAAATTATCTCCTATCCTCACCAAGTGAGTGTCAATTGTGTTCTCTTAGTATGACAGTACAGACAATGCTATGGGTATTGAAATGTTTCTTAGAAGGAGTGGGTTATAGGAGGAATTTAACATTTTTCTCTGAATACAGAATTAGGACATAGTTTCTATAAACTTCACTAAAGAAAAATAGATTTGTCTTAGGTTATCATCTGGTTTAATTCCTTTGGGTGTAAGAATATTTGTCTTTCACATTCTCAGAATGTAATAGTTCTTGGTAGTATTTGTGAAAGATTTCCTACTCAGCAGTTTACCTCTTCTGGACATAGTGTGGATAATATTATCATACATCTCAATGAGGTAATCTGGAAGTAAAGAAAATTGCAAATGAATTGGCATATATTATTGCTTTTTTCCTTCTCAATCTGTATACAACAAAATAAACATAGTAAAATATAGCAAAATTACAATGCAATACCAACAGGATCTAGTTTCATCAGCACTGCCATATAATCATTTGTTTGGCTTTTTAAAACCTTGTTTATGAAGAAAATGGTTATGAGTAAGTTTCTGTTCTATGAGAGCTTATAATCAGCATTACAACACATATACCTTGCTAGTGCTAGAAATTAGTGATAGGAATATTTAGAATTTCTGACAGTCCTCTGTGAGGTATAGTTATGAAGAAGAGAAATTCTATTTGCAATATTAATTTGAGAATCACAAGGACAACTAATCTAATCTCCTTTTTGATAACTCTACACTTTGTTAAGTGACAAACTAGCCCAAATATTAAGACAAAATATTTCTATTAAAATAGAAATAATATTTTCCATTAAAAATGTGTTGATTACATACACCTCCTATAAAAAGAAGTTTGTTTTTGTTTGTTTGTTTTGCTAATAAGCAAAGTACAACTGTAACAGAAAATCAATTTTGGTGGATTGTCAAAGTAATGATTTTTCTAGATGTTGTAATATATACATGCATTACAATGACATGAACATTCAAGAAGAAAATGTGCTTATCCTTCCCTTTCCTAAATCCTGAGATCTTTCTTCCCTTTACATCCTATACATATAATTGCTCAAATTATAAGCTAATTTTATGAATATTTATGTAAAAGGCACATTGCCAATTTTAATTCGTTTGGAGTATTTTTAACTGGATATAGTAACTGCTGTAACTAAGTAGGTTTGCTTTGGGCTTCTAATAGCTGCTTTGTTCAGCCCAAGAAAAGTCTCCATCTCGATGACAGGTGAAATGTCTTTGGTAACATGAAAAGTTTTGTCATGACCTTGTAAGATTCTGTGCCCTGAGTAAGGTGCAGTTATGGAGGATAATAGAGAGAATACGCATTGCTGAATAGAGGAGCTATGCCCATAAAAAGTATACTTTCTTCTGCATGGTGAATGCAAAGGCATTCTCTTTGGAGGAGATAAGAAGGATTTTCTTCATACTACTACACATATGAGGTGTAATGAAAGAAGGTTTTCTATCCCACTGACATTTTCTGGATGTTACTTTTTCCTCTGGATACTTAAGGAGAACCTAGCATGCTATAACAGATAGTAGCCTGGTAGAAAACACACATGCAAGTTTCAGCTTTGCTGCAAGTGAGAAAACATCTTTGCTTTCTTCAGTTCCCATGATTAATGAAGCACTGGTAATAAGATGTTTTTGTGTGTATATAGTACTACTACTGCCTTTGTTTTCTTTACTCTACTTCATTATCATATTACAAATTCTTCACCTTAACAAATTCCAGGAGATTTTATGCTTTTGTTAGACTTCTGAAATCAAAAAAAAAATGGATAAGAATTTGAGCTTTAATTTAGAAGCATTCAAGTTTCTAACGTTCTGTTTAAATTTCTTCTGGAGATCTCAAAGGGCTTTCATATTAGTATTAGGAATATTTTAATGCATGAAAACCAAACTTAATTCTTTACCATATCCTTCTTTTTATACTGTACAATCTTATAACATCTGTCCCATGAATAAAATTTGATACTTCCATTGTATTGTGCTAATACATTGATGGTTGTACTGTAGACATGAGCATTTGTTCTCATGAAGTTAGAGTAGATTCTCAGATATAGAGATATGTCTTCATCTCATATATTAAGAAGCTCTTTACCTGAATCTGTCCTTAAAATTAAAAGTGTCATAGTCTTACAAAACCTTGATAATTGTTTTTGTTCACATAACTTGTATTTAAAAATAATATCCATGCCAATTATAATTGTTTTAAAATTTAAGTAAAAAATCATTCTCATATTCATGATCTGCTGTCTTCAAGAGGCAACATTATACTGAGAGTGTGGGGGAAGAGAATCTATTGATTTCTGTTTCCTTTTTTTACTTTCTGGATAACTGACATATTATTGCAGTAAAACATATGTAGGGTCAACTCATGCTGAATAGTTATTAGAAACCATGATAACAAAAGTCATTACACTGCAGTTCAGTTTTGACAGTAAAATTTCTGCAACATTATCACAAATCCTCATGCATTAGTGCAATGATCCTTACTATAGCTTCATATTAGAATCAAAAGACTGCTGTAGCATGCTTGATACAAAAAGTCATGCAAGTCAAGTGAAGTTCTTTTCCGCTTTTATAGATAACATATTTTCATGTCTTTCTCATGCATGTGTCTGGATTTCAGCCCTCTTGGATATTACTACTTTTAGTATATTGCTCAACTGGGATTTATTTTTTTTTTTAATGATGTCCCTGTTGTTTTGAATGACTAAATAGAATATAAAATAAATCTGATAGTGGGCACATGTCAGTTTATGCAATTAACTCCTTCAGATTTTGTGGTTCCCATTCATTGACCTTAATGGCAAAAAATACTATTCTCATATAAACAAAAAATAATTTCTGTCTCTAAATGGTGTTTTTGCTTATTCAGTTCACTCATCTGGAGATCTTGGATTGTTTCATATCTTCACAAGACTAATAGCAAAAGCATGGATAAGATTAAAGCAAAAAAAAAATAGACCTCCATTCCCATTTCCTTACAAATCTTAAATGAAAAAGAAAACTGTTAAGATTCAGTGTGAAAGAAATTAAAATTATTATAGAAGAGATATCAGAAGTTTTATCTCTTTTAAAATTAAATGTTTAACCAGTTTTCAGAGATGGTTTGATTATGAATGGAAATGTGTGATGGAGCTAAAATTTCCTTTTTACAAATATAGCAAGACTAGATAGTAGCTAATAAGCAAAATTATGTAATTTACAATATTCTTAACTATTTTTTCCTGTCTTTAGAATTTTGACACCGTGATAGGTTGACAGAATAGATAGCTTCATATAAAAACATAAGGAAAACAATGTATCTTCAGTAAGGTTTTTATTATGCAAATGTACTAAACTTTCATTGAGCTAATTATATCTTAAAAATGTAAGCATTAAATTAATAATTAAATTTGAATCAATAGCTCAGTAAGGTCAAATGACTCAATCAGAAAATTAATACAAAAGGCAGTCAAATCAAATTATTAGTTTGATAACAAAATTAAATTATTGAGATAATTTAAGGAGAAGTCGGTCTTCTTTCTGTATGCACCAGCCATATCAATGGCTGGTCAGAACAGTGTCTGTAGGACTTAAAAGTGAATAAGTTCCTATAGAAGAAGGTGTCCCATTACAGGAAGTGAAATCTCTTTATTTCTCTGTAAGAAATACAGAAAAGTGATAATTCAATTAAGCGTTTCTATTTGAAATTGAGTGTTCTCTAATTCCTCTGGAAAAAAGATCAGGAAACCACTTTTTTCCTAATAGGTACACAAGCTATAGAAAGACTACACAAGCTACAAACCTCCCTATTTTCGTCAAGGTTTTCTTATTTTTTCCCAGCTTTGGGACTACACTACCTTTAATTAAAAAGAATCTTTTTTTTTTTTTTTCTTTTTATTCCTGCAACTGTATGCCTCCTCCAGACTCCATTCAGCACAAGATGAACAGAATAGGAAAAAACAGACTATGCTAGCACCTCTTACTAACCAAAGTAGAAAGAGCTGGTCATTGTTAGCACTTCTTGTACTTCACAATACCTTCTAACAAGTAGATACACATTAATGTGCCTGTAAGTACAAACTGCAGGGAAGACCTGGTCTGAAGCTGCTCAGTCCTCAGTCAGGTGGTAGGTATAATCTTCAGTCCTGTGTTTACTCTTTTTTATATCCAAGAAAATATTATTAAGCTAGAAGGCTTAGTTTTGCATATATTCTGTGACGCACTTGCTATAGGAAGTAAAGCTTACCCTGATCCTAGTGTTCTAGGGCTTTTGTATCAGGAGATGTACATGCATGTGCTTACTGAACCCTTTATAACATTTATTTCTTCTGTAACACTTCACAGTGATTTTAGGATTATTACGGTCACAGACGTATTTAATCAAAAACAGGCAGAACTTCCATTATTATTATTAAATTATTATTATTAAAATTATTATTATTATTATTATTATTATTATTATTATTAGAATTATTATTCCATTACTATTATTAAATTTAAAATCAATATTTTTTCTCTAAAGTTTTTAGTTACTTTCTCCTGTTTACATGTAAAGCAGCGAGGTTGAATGGTTGCAGAGTAGGAAACAACATCCTTAGGAAAAGTTCAAAAGTTCAAAAAATATTTGTATCTACTTCACACTTTCATTTTTAACCACATGGATTAATAGTTTTGAGATTTACATTCTTATTAGCTACGTAAATTCATGTTCATTCACATTTACTTCAAACGTACATTAAGAGCGTCATTAAGGTCACAGTGTTATAGCTTAATTTTACAAATACTGTATAAAAATATTTGGTGTCAAAATAGCTTGACTTAACATTTAATAACTAACTAAAAACACTTGCAGAAAACAACCAACAAAATACTCTTATTTAATAAAAATCATACTTTTGCTTTCATTTTTAGCACATAAAGTTATTAGAATCTTTCGGGATTATAAAGCACACCTACATTGCAACTCATCTCAAATGCCTTATTAGGGGTACTTATGTTAAAGTCTTATTAGATCTACATTTTCCATGTTTGTATGCTTGAAAAAAATAAAAAAAAATCTTAATAGTTTAACATATAAGATTAATGTGGCCTGTTATGCAAATAGTTATTCTAGAAACTGGTAGAAACTTTGTATCACACCTTCTTAAACCTTTCCACTCAGAAAGAATTAAAATAACATCAATCAGCAGAAATGGGCTCAACCAGAACTAGCTGGGGAAAAAAAAAAATCTCAACTGACTGGTTGGTTGTGGTGAGCTTCCATTCCACATGCATTTGTGTGAACTCTGAACCAGTCACATGAGGGTATGGCTCCAGGACCTTTACAGGAGCCAGGGCTTTAATGGCTGAAGCCTGTGTCGCTGAGGCAAACAGTTTGCATAGATTTTTAGTCAAACCTCTCTTTGCATTTTGGGTGACTCCCAGGGAAGCTTGTCCCAGTGAGGCAAGTTTTGGCAGACACAGTATTTGAGGACAGAAGTCTGCTTCATAGGCTTAAAGACAGTTGGGAAAGACTTGTATGCCATGAGTCCTTTAAATTGTCATAGAGATTGGAAGTCAAGATATCATAACACCTTTTTGTTCTAACGATCATTATTCTTCTCAGTTTTCATTACTTCCCTCAAGTCTAGATTGCTTATGGAACTGTTAAGACCCTAGTGTCTATCAGAAATCTGAGGGAACATATTTCATCATAGAAATACTATGTTTGTATTTCTGAAAAATAAATAAATAAACACATATATATTCCAAGCTTTTTGTTTCACACACACAAAACAAACCAACAAACCAACAAACCAACAAAAAAATTGTCCATCTTATTTCAATTCAGAATGTAAAAAGAAATCCAATAAGGTGCTGGCCAGCTCCAATCCTATATCCACTCTATAATTTATGGTAATTGAATAATTTATTTACTAGAGGATTCATACAAGTAGAAGTTCATTTGGAGAATGTGATTATACATAAGCAACCATCTCAAAGAAACTGTTGGTTTGTCAGCAGTCTTTTTATGTTCAAGTTAATCTGTACAGATAATATCCCATCTCGTGAGAAAAGCAGGTGGAAGTGCCTTCTCATATGCAGGCAATAATAAGAAATACTATGAAAAGTGACAGCACTGTGGCTACCAGACATGTTAATGACTAATTCTAAGATTAACTTAAGAAATGAGAGAATGCTTAAATAGAAATTTGGAGTGAGAAAGCAGAATCACTTTATTCTTTGAAACACAGTGTAGAAAGAAACTGATGCATGGTATGATTTCCATTAGCTTTCCAAATCAGTCATTTTCACAAAGACAGAGAAAATAGCCTAGTATGGATTTGGTTGAAGGTCATGTTAGTATTAAGACAACAAGGATTGAGACCTTATGAAAAACAGATATCTCACAACAAAGACTAACAACATAGATTAAACTCTTTTGGTAAATGTCATATATGAACCAGTTCTGGCATTCATTCTCCTCTTCACAATGATACACCTTCATAGCATAAATAATGAAACTTTGTTTGGGTGATAATGTTATCACTATTGATTGTTAAAAGCTTTTTAGCTTCACATCAGAGCAAAAGAATGGATGGCTTCTGCACCTTGTGCAAGGTTTGAATAGCACAGCACTGTACATAAGCAACATCTGTGGAATCACAGAAACATAGAGGTTTTCATCTAGGTTGGAAAAGACTTTCAAGATGATTAAGTCCAACCATCGACCTGGCCTACTGAATACCATTACTAAACCATGTCCCTTAGTACCCACCTCTCTGCAACCTCATTTCAGGTCATTGTAGAGAGCGATGAGGTCTCTCCTCAGCCTCCTTTTCTCCAGACTAAACAACCCCGATTCCCCCATCTGCTCCTCATACATCTTGTTTTCTTGTCCCTTCACCAGCTTCATTGCTCTTCTCTGCACTCACTTGCACAACTCGACATCCTTATGGCAGTGAAGGGCCCCAAACTGAACTGAATTTGAGGGGCAGTGTCATCAGTGCCACGTACATACCTCGTCCTGCTGGCCGTACTATTTCTGATGCAGTTCAGAATACCATTGGCCTTCTTGGCCACCTGGGCATACTAAGCACACAAACTATCCCGTTCAGTATTTTACCACCTACTATTGCATGTGTCCATGGAATTGAGAAGGGAACATAAGAAGAGCAGGTGTCTCGTTCTTCTGACCCAGCAGTGCCCTGAAACTGTTAATGCTGAGATTAAAATAAAATCACTCTATGTAGTGATTTGCAGTGAATGGCAGAAACTGGGTTTTCCCTTAAAAATAACAAGGAAACTAAGCACTAGCTCTTGGAAAGCATTACATTAACAAGCTGGGGTGCACACAGTAAGAGCACACAGATTTGTCTGGAAAGAACATGTGATTTTATTTTTTTTCTTTATTTTTAGTCATATGTGTCTCCTCATCTTTTAGATGAAAATTCCTGACTTAAACAAGTGGAAAAAATATAAAAACAGAAAGGAATTCACTGAGTTACGATCTCCCAACCAACCATTTCCTGACAGTGTTGTTCTTACCTATATGGAAGATTGGCTACTAAGATCTTGTAAGAATTATTTTTAAATTGTGGTAAGCCAGTAGAATATGAAATCACAGATCTAAAGAACAAAATTGTCTGGACAATGTCCAAAAAAAAAAAAATATTTTTGAAAAGTGAAACAATGAGCAGCTTGGTGTGCTGCGATTGTACCTCTAATGTCCAGCAGTGAAAGCCTGTGCTAGAGAGGCTTATGCCATAGTACTGATGTCTCCCAAGAACAGTAAAGGGTTCAAGCAGAAGACAGCTAGAATGGATCCACAGATGAAAAATATAAAATTACCAGTATGGCTAATATTGATTCCTGTCAGCAAAACAACGTCTGACGGGAATGAGGGACTTACGGTGTCATGATTCCTCTACCGTCTCCTAGTGACAGTAAGTCAAATGTCTCCTCTATTTTATCAGGCTTTGTCACTTGCAATTATTTACAATGCTAGGAGCTTTGTTTCTGCTTGCTTGGGAAATTTAAAAGTAATCGCTAATGATGGTATCTGTGAGGTTAAAATGTCTATACTTTATGTCTAAAATGTCTACACAGTATTAACGGATCAGCTGCATCACTTTCATTAACTAGTTATTTACAAGTAAAAACAACAACAACAACAACAACAACAAAAATCAGAACTGTTGAAGAGACTGGAATGTAAGATTATACAATAAAAGTCTTTTATAACCTGACTGATTGTACCACCAATTGGTAGAGCAGAGCTGTGCATGTAAATTTTTAGTTAGAAATTAATATGAAGGATTTTTAAAATCTCTTTCAGACTAATCTAAACTAAGATTTTCAGAATTTGGGACAAAGGAAACAGAAATGCCAGAGGAAACAAAAAATCAGTTTAGTTTGATTAAAAATAAAATATATTTAGAAATAAATGGGTTGATGTAGAAAGGGCATTTAATATTTTTTTCATAAAGGGAGATCAGTACTTCCTCGCTTAAATGTCAATAATTCAGATGCTTAGTATCCTCCCAGGTTCAAGTATCCCGACAAAATGATTGGAAATAAAATTCCCTCCTTTCCCAAGAACACTTGCCTGAATGACCAGGTTACAAATTATCCTTGGCTAAATCTGTCTCAGTTTCTCACTGTACTCACACACTGTGAATAATTAGTTTTGGAGGAGACAAAAAGGATGAAATGGTCATTAAGATATCTGTCTAACAGCAGAACCTTGGTCTACAAGAAATTTTGAGTAAATTATGCTAAAAGAAGCAGTTTCGTTAGTGATGCTGAAGGAAGAAACCCCAGAATGATGTAGGTCTCAGGGCTGGGCCTGCTACTGAGAGGTATGACATCTTTCAAATCTCTGCTGTAAATGAGACAGTGAGAATGTGAATTTGAGTCTTCCAGTTCTTGAGAACCCTTAACCCTGGAATAATCCTGCAAGTGGAGTGCAGTCGCCCATGATTTTCAGGGTTCAGGCTTTTGTCCCCCTACATTACTGCATGCCAGGGGACATCCTAAGCTGCCAGCCATCACTGGAAATCACGCCTACTTCTTCTGGCATTCCTGCTCCTACCCAGCCTGTGTAATACAGAAAGAAGCTTTTTCCTTATTTTCTGGTTACAGTGGGGATGTGGTGGGAGACTGGGACTCTTGTTTAATTGCCCAGATGTCTGGTTTGTAATGTCACTCCCCCTTCAGTAAAGAGTAACTTTGCAAGCCCTTTAAAATCGTTCTTGTCTGATATCAGGTTAAGTCTGTAAGTAAGAGCTCTAATTTGGAATATCCAAAAAAGACAAAGCAGATACAAATAATGATAATTGTGCATAAAAGACTATGTTTACTCTATTTACACTGCAATTTCATGGCAATTCCCACCTTCAACTAGCTTTCTGCTTTCTTCTGGGTAATGAGGTTGTTTCAGCTTTTGTGCACGCTCCTATGTCCTGTGGACAGCCATAACAACATCAGCAAATCTAAATCATTGCAGCTGTAGTCTGGCTCCTCCCTAGTGTTGGTTGTGTGCCTGCTTTGGGTACCAGATTAGAGAACTGGTATGGCAGAAAACTAAACTGGCAAAACCCAGTTAACCTGCAGCCACATCTGCACTTTACATAATGGTTTTGCCAAGTCGAATGCATGCATGTCCCCTGTGCAAGACAAGAAGGAGGGAACACAGCTGAGCATCCATCAAACAAGAGAACCATCAGAACCCTGGCCAATATCTTCTCATGCTGCCATGGAGCTGAAACATCACATACTCTCACACATCTTTTTTAGCATTTATGTTACCATTGAACACTGTTGGTAGAAATTTTCAATCTGACATACCAAGTACATTCAAAAAGTGTAATTCCACAGTACGTATCAATTCTGGAAGAAGATTCAAAAATCTCTTTATGTGTCTCAGTTATAAAAATAAACCGAAGGTGTCTGTAAGATCAGAGTATGATTATTTGTTGTGACTGTGATATGCTCTTGCCAGAAGCCAAAGACGGAAATTTAACAATGACCTAGGCTAGAAATCCTCTTCTCTAGGGAGCAGCTATAACAGATTCATTCATGCTCTTGGGTATGAATCACTCTAACTCACTAGCGATAAATACACATTTAGGGATCTGTTGGAATAAATTACATCATGTAAATATTTTAAAATTATCTATCCCTATGAAAAACAAACAAACAAACATTCACAGGTTCTAAAAAGGACTTGCTGAATAGAAGAATAAATGACTAATTAAAAAAAAAAAAAGAAAAAAGGAGCTGGGAATGAGGAATTATAGTATCAAAAAGCACCAGAACTGTTCTAATTTTCAGAGATAAACTGTGTCGATGTAGCTTTACTATCCACTTCCCAGTAACTCAGTGTAATTTTGTTAGTCCTAATATGTTTTACCTCTAAATCTAGCCATTCTTGACATTGATTTCAGTGCAATTTGTGTAATAGGTCAAGTAAAGTGGTGCTTATTGACTGCTGATTGTATACGTTTTTCCACCTGAAGTGTTATTGTTAATTGACATGCTCTTTCATTTTCCTGAGATAATTTTCATTCTATTTGAATAACTGCCTGTAATTCTCCCTTTGTAAACTTGGTCTCTTTCATGGCAAATATCAAATACAGTTTTGAGAATCAGATAAATTGTAGACACTAATTCATTCTTTCACTCACAGAACATTAAAATAATCAGATTCAAGCTAATTTGTCAAACATAATTTACCTTTAGTGTATATATGCTGTCTGCCCTTAACTAAATCACCCATCTCTAAATGTCTTGTAATCTTGTCCCATACCATTATTTCCAGTAATATTCTTGCAAAAGAATCCTGGCTAACACTAATGGCCTGAAGTTTTCTGAATAATTCTTTCTGTCTTGACATATTGCTGGATGCTCTACCTCTATTCCTGTGTGATTACAGATCCTATATTACCAGACTCTTTACCTTAATTCCTGGGGATTATAGAATTATAGGACAAGCTATTTAATCATTGTCTATTGGTTGCCTTATGAAGCTTTTTGACTGTATTTCAAATGTTGCCTTCATTATTTATTTATTTATTTATTTTTGTAATTATGAGGGTGGCAACATGGATGATACTTACCTTTCTGATGCATGCCTAGTTTTCTTCAGCTGATGAGAGTAAATTCTCTAAACACACCATATTGGACAGAAAGAAACCTAAGCATTGTTTTAAACAGTAGCAATCTGATTTGTATGTTGATGTACCACCAGATAATACAAGAGTTTCCTCTTTTTCTTCTATTGAGAAGTAACGTTGATTCCTCTGTGGTCCCACTTGCTTCCTCTAACTGGTTCCAAATGTGTTTCTCCCATTCTAAGGTTTTCCAAATAACTGTACAAAGACAGCAACAATGACCCTTCTTGAAATTTCATCTTGTAGGTACATCTTCCTCTGTTGTTTTTTTTTGTAGACAGAGCATAGGGTCTATCTGCTCCACACGGTCTTGCAAAAAATTCCTTTTGTATCTGATCCACTGAAATAATGACTGTTTTTTGTCATTCATCCAAGCAGTATCCTTTTCCAGCACAGTAGCCTTTGATTCTTGTGTTTTCTCTGCATACCAGAATCCCACCAGAACTCCTTTCTGGGTTACTCCCAGGAAGAATGTGACACAACCAAGCTTCTAGTCTCTTAATGTCTCTCTGATGTTGTAAGGCAGGCATAGATGGCAGTTATACACTCTAAAAAAAAAAAAAAAGTGGGAATTGAAATCTCAAGGTTACATAGTCTAAAATAAGACTTTCACAAAGGATTACTCTGTGACCATGAGTATGTTGACTTCATTAAAGCTGTATAACTTGCAAAATGTACTTTTAGATAAATGAGCTGTTGCTACTCTTTGCAAAGTGTTTAAATTCTTCCCAGAATCCTGCAGAAGGGAACCACCTTCCCAAGGAATTTACACTTCATACACAGCCTTCAGTGGCCATGTGTCTGCCACAAGCCCAGTGAAAATTCAGGGCAGAGGAATGGTAGCCAGCACTCCAGAAGAGGTTCATAAACCAAGGAGTATCTTTTTAAATCCCTTGTCTTTATATGTCTGTGAATACTCTACCATTTCAGTCCAAATTCAGACTAGTTACTTTAAAACAGCGCTGAAAAGAATCCCGTTCTACTGATAATTCTGTCCCCAGGTTTTCATTCTACTGCAGGAAATGTCAGGAACTGTATAGAAGGATGCTGCTCTCATCGTTCACTACACCAAGGTCTTAGACACACCAGATGTGCTCTGTAGGCATACACAGATATTTCTATGTGGGCTTCTCTAAAGGTGGGATTGGCATATTTGAAAAACCCTCGGGGGATTCAGGGGGCTTGTGACGAAGGGTCAGATAGAAAGAACCCAATCTGATTTGCTGAACAGCCATTGCTAACAACCATTGTTAACAACAGTTGAGAAAAAAACATACTTTTTATTTGTACGCTCAGAAAACTTGATCCCAAAGTCAGTGAATTATATGAATCACCATGTTATTTTCCAGATAATTGTTTTTTTCATGTGAAGTAGTGAAGTAGTTCCCTTTGTGTCTCTGATTCAAACTGCAGTTTTACAGAACAGAAAAAAAATTCCTCATCCTGAGGTATAACAAACATAAATTTACATTCACTCTCTGCAGATATCTCTATCATATTACACGAGCTAATATCTAAATGTTTTTAAGATATGTTTCTTTTGCACTATATCATACATGAAAATGATTAGTATTATTTTCTTCTTTTGTGTATCTGAAAACTAAAGTATATACTATATAATATTATCTATATATATTAGCTTTCTAGAGATTATATTCATTTCAGGCATCAAATTCAAGATAATCAAAATCTCAAACTTTGTTTACTAATTTCATACTTATCTATTCTTTTAATATCCTGTCTTGGTTCTCTAGTTATAACATAGATGCACCTAAAGTTCGCTAGAAACATTTGCCATTAGCTCCTTCTAAAAAAATTAAATTTGAGGATAATCCTACCTCCAGAGCTTATTCTGTTCCTGGCCATTGACTGTGACAGTGAAAGGCTCATCTGAAAGCAGTGGAGCATCCCATCTAAAAGCATAAAACATATTACATTTCATGAAAAAGCTAATTCAGATTGTTTAATTCTGGTAATATTGCCTCTGTCACCTTCAAAATCAAAATGTTCTTTCCTGTTATTATAAAGAAAACAACCAAATTGCTTAAAAACCCATTTGAATACACAGCTGCCTTATGTTGCATACTAATTTGATTAAAAATGCTTGTGCCTCACCAGCATTTTTTACATAAAACACGCTGGTGAATTTAACAAAGAAATATAAATATATTTTAGCAATTTTTGATGATAGAGTACACTATAGTGTCCACTATACCCCTGGACCAAACAAAAATGTCATTGCAGCATTGGAAGGCTCTAAACTGAATGTCTTGCTGTATTTGTTTGCTCAACGCTTTGGGCACTGTGCCAACCTCATTGTGAATAACTGCATTAGTCAAGTGTATCCAAATTATTACAACACAGCGTCCATCCCAGTTATTGCTGTTGAAGCATTTTCTGAATCTTCACATCATCAGAAGCATTTATTTGAGGGGAGAACTTTACAAAAAATCAGAACAATTTTAATTTTAGACAGAAAATCTTAACATCTTTACAAGTGGCTTGTGTAACTAGGTTTTCTTAGAAAGCATAATTAGGAAGAAATTGTACTACTTTTGTTTACCCATTACAAACACCTTGCCTAAAGTTAGGAACTTCCATGACATTACGGTGAATAAAAGAGGAGTCAGAGCACAATTCTCTATATTTATTTTTCATCTTACAGAAATAAGTATCGTCAATAGTTGTTTCACCATCTTCTATCTTCATTCTACCAGTTTAACTCCTTGAATGAGATGGTGATGATACTATAAGTATTAGCTGATCTGTAATTACCATGCCTTCATACAAGACTGAAGACTGTGTATCTTAATCTCTTCTCTCCTAGAGGAGATCCTCCTCCTAATGCAGAGATGTCCAGTCTTTCATGCCATAGCAATCCTTGTGCAATGGATCCTTGTGTATGTCTGCAAGATACAGAGCATGAAGATCACCATGTTCCCCCCTTTCCATTTCAGAATAGCTCCACTCAAATTGGTCAGTGGGTCCCCAGACAACCTAGCAATATTTATTTCTGCAGCCCTTGTTTTCTTGCCCCTCATGTTTGGCCATTTTTATTACTCTGCAATTTCTAGCTCAGCATTGCCCTCGTTTTGAGTATAGTTCAGGCAAGAGAGATGCATTTGAGCTGTGTGATAGCTACATGCCATTCAAAATATGCAGTCTGAACATTCCTGTTATATAGGCAAAGAAATCTCTCTCCTCAAGTTGGAACTTGTGTTTTCCTTCTCTTATAGTGGACAACTGTACTTTTTCTTCATTATCTAGTCCACTGAAGTAAGACTTCAAATGATACATTAATGATATGTCTTTAAGTTTTTACTCACACTGTCCCTTATCTTTTATACTCAACATCAGGTTGATCAGTGTTTTGTATTTTACCAAGCCCCTTGTTTGGGAATAAAAATTGAAGCCTCTTGTACCAGCATGTATAACTGACCTTACTGAGGAATTTCACATGGGATAGTATTAAACATTTATGCACCTGAAAGTTTTGTCTAGTGCACTGTATTAATCAGAAAAGTGTATATTATTATGACATGAAAATCTAAATTATCATCTACTAAACTTGGTTAGAAGCAGGAAGTTGCAATATTTTAAAAAATACTTGACATTATATTGAAAAGAAAAAAAATACTCTATATTTCCTGTGCAAGAAAAAATGCAAAGCCATTCATTTTCTTTGAAATGCTGACATTTTTCTTTTTCATTGTATGAAAAACATATTGCGACTTAGACAATATATTGCAATGTTATATTTAAAATATGTTGTTATATTAAATGTGGTGTGTCCGTGTTAATGTTATCATGCACTGTACTAACTCATAATTAATTTAAGAAACAGTAGAGATTATGAAAATTTCAGAAATTATCTACATTTAATGAGAAAACAGAAATTGCTTTTGGAAATAGTTTCCTGGGGAAAAAATAAAATAAAATAAAAATCTGGCAGTTCAATGAAATTTTAGAAGACTGTTATTTTGGTGGAAAAGTGAAATTTTAAATGTTCCTCTATCTATCACTAATAACTGCCAGATGCACATTTTTTTTGCTTACCATAACAAATTAATATTCATTTTCTGGTGAAGAATATAAATAACAAAATATTGTAAAAATGTGAGTCACTGCCTTCTGTATCAAGTCCAGAACAGTGTTTTTACAAAGTGTTTCCTCTTCGCATCACTAGGATCAAAGAGCAGAGACTCTTCTTTTATAAGATCTTTTACTATCAGATAAACTGTCTCTCTCACATCAGGAGGAAAATTGTGGGTGCAATACCTCATAGAGGAGCCCAAGCCAATATTTGTCGCTTCCTAGGCTATTGGCTTTTCAGGTATTGCTCGACATAGGAGACAAGTATCTTCTGTTTAGTTAGGACCTTGATCTCCCCATATACAGCCACCAAATGTAGTCTGTTGAGGAACCGTTCTTTTTTCTGTCATCTGCAGTTAACGATTTTCTATCAAATTTTATGAAGGAGGAACTCAGGAAGCAGTGTGAACATACATGTTAGCATAACAGCTTTCATGAAGAGGGAATGAACCAGAAAATTTAGTTAGGGATGTTCTGGTGCAAATCATACATTTGACCTATCCAAATACTAATTTTTCTGGGCCTAGCAATAGTAAGGACTTAGTCTCAGCAAAACTGCAAAAGCAAGGCTCAGCTTCTCTGCTCCTACCCCAAAGTGGAACAGCTTTACTGCAGGGATGTAGCCATCTAAAACTGTACATACATTTTTAGGAATAAAGGCCTCTCTACAGGTAGAATTACAATTGTTGTTCACTCCTTATAGTTGTTCTCTCCTTTTCTTTAGCTTACACAGTCCCCTGTATAAACCTATCCATACTGAGGATAGACATACATATAGGAGAAAATAGAACCCAGGATCCATGTTAAAACAGATTTAATTCCAGGAGTTCTGAGTCTTATTCCATGCATTTATCCTCAGTCTCTGTTTTTAGAACTAAGTAAAAGCAAGCAGAAAGCAGAGTTTATTCTGATAGCTGGTCTCAGCTCACTATAGCAATTTGGAGGTGCTACTAGTGCTGCCTCCTTATATCTGCTTCCAAACTCCATCAGTGAGAACTGAATGCTTACCTTAGATCCAAATCTTGCAGCACTGTCCTTCATAGTGTAGATGTTGAATGATCTGCCCAACTGGAGAGAGTTTGTTTGCTGTGCAAAATATATGTGCAAAATATAGAAAGAAGAACACATTTCACAAGATCCACTTAACAGGCTAAATAACAAGATTTTCAATATGAGTACATCATTATCACGTTTGGAGCTGAAATATTTTGTCACACTAACATAACTCAGAACAAAATTACAAGCTTTAATGGCAGACTACCATATACAAGTTTCCTCAAGGATAAAGTAGACCTGATTTTTGACACACGAACAAGTTATTGTCCATCAGCTGCACAATGGTAAGTGCCTGTGTGCACAGTTCAGCAAATAGTACCATGTACCAGAAGTATGGTAAATTATCGTACTGTGAGTGAGGGATACGTGATTTCCCAGTCAGATAAGGATGCACTTGCAATATGGATAGATGGAGAGAATTTATGCAGATATGCAAACCATTTAACTAGAGACATAAATACCATGTCTTGTGATGCTCTCGATAGGTCTATATAGCCTTTTAAACAACACCATGGTATTTCTGTGCATGCCTTAAATTATCTTGTGTTGAGCACTCGTTACAGAGCAAAAGAACGCACAGCAACTAAATGACAGAGCAGCTGATGCATGGTAACCTTTTCATGTGTCAAAAGCCTCTGACAACTTGAGTTTTACATATGCTTTTGGATTTTTTACATTAAATCATCAACCTGCCAATGTTGTTCCCAAAAGTCGTACTCAAAAAATTATTCCGTTGAATGATCAGGGACTACTTTTAATTTATTTGGGCAAGAATGAACACTTCTGGAAGTTTCTTACATTTCTGCAAGACTTGGAGAAAGAATTAAAGGTGGAAGCATTTTTTTTTTTTTCATGAATAGCTAACTGAGCTTCATTTTGCCTTAGATTGTACTATGTGATGCCATTGATAAGTGGATTTTTTGAAAACAATTTTTCATTCAATGAGAGCTCAATCTACTTTATTAGCTTCCCTAAACAATCTGATGTTTTATATGTATGCTTAACTCTTTAAATATAGTCTGCCTGCCTCCCAGCTGATTAAGTAATATCATGTTTTGTAAATGTTCAGAAACTCTAGAGTAGCTAAGGTAACCATACCTTTTCAATTCTCTAAAGCTCTTGCAGTGCATACTCCCCAATTCCAGTGTGTATGCACAGTTTACTCAATGTACTAAGAATGCAGGCAGCAACAACAGCCTCTGTATCAGACAGCAAATCTGAGAGACACATGTAGATTGCAGATAACCAGCTTGCTTTCATGCTAACATGTTGACGTTCATCAAAGGATTTAACATTACTTTCTACCTTTTGGAAGATGCTATTCCCACCAGATATTTCAATGTGCAATTTTTTATTTTTATTTTTTAATTTATTGTATTTTATTATGAGGAGGAAAAAAGGCTTAGGATGCTTAATTTCTCCCTCTGCCATGTGGAGCATCTTGTGGAAGGGATTGTTTTTAATTTCCTTAGCCAATATTTTGTGAACGTATTTTCTTCCTATAGAGGAAAGGTTGTGATGAACAACAGAGACCACAAAGAAAGAGTTAAGCCTGTATCTCCATACAAAAATGATTTAATCTGTTGCAATTGTAACCTATCTGTACAGGAATGCATAGGAACACAAAGAAATGTTAATTAAAGGTACTAAGTCAAAGTATATAAGATAAAATCAGTTCCCTTTTCCTTCCTCAGACATTTTCTTCTATTTAGATGCAAGGTGATCAAAGTATAGCAAACAAGCCATAGGAGAATTTCTCCGGTACTTGAAAGATCTTTAGCTACTCTGAACCTCTGTGTGAAACCCAGATTCCTGCAGCCATAATTTCCTTCCAGAATTAAATGATGAAACAGTTCCAGTTTAGAATTAAAGCTAGAATGCTGTAATTTTCTAAAGTATTGCCCATGATCATTAAAAGTACTGTCAGCCACTATTCAGTGGCTGATAATCAGTGCAGTGAAGTCCAGCTGCTGCTTTAAGTCTGGTATTTGAACATGCAATCTGGGACACATTGGGCAGATACCCTGCAAGGGTATTTTATTAAATTAACAGTAGTGAATGGTGCATAAAATTGTCACTAAGATAAATTTATTACAGTATGATTTTCTTCTCACATTATTCTGTATGGGGTGCTACCCCAACAGAGTTTCCAATTCAGTAGTATGCCTGAAGCCAGGGGTTTTATCAGCAGTGTGTCAAAGGGTGTCTGGCTCTCATTCATATATAATTTACTCTTATTACACAGGATATTTCTATTGTTCTGCACTAACAGTTATATATTTTCTAATGAAGGTTTAAATCAACTGGGAACCACGGTATAAAGAGAGTTTCAGTATTTTGTGCCAAATATGGATTGTTTGTCTTCCTGTTAGTTATGGATTGTGAGTGTATTATTGCTGAAGTAAAGTTATTATTTTTTTGTTTGTTTGTTTCATGTATTTAACATTATATAAATTATAGGGATTTTTCAAGTGTTCTAAATGAACAATACCATTTAGAAAAAGATGTCAGAGACGATTAAAATAAACATATGAGCCTACCTAGCCTTCCTAGGTCAGCTTCGTGCTCTATTGAACTTGCAGTGGTAACTCTGGCAGTATTGGTGTTTGGTATTTACTAGCTGTGTCTAGACAAGAGCTGAATAACTATATACCTGCAAGCTTCCGTAAGGAAATTTTCTTCTCCATATAATATTCTCTTCAAAGTTTTAAAATTTCTCCAAATTATATTTGCTTTACTTGTATCTGTTGTATTTGCTGTTTGCCGGTTGCACCTGACTACGAAGCTGTATGTTGGTCAGAAGTGGGCGTCAGCACATGCTAACACTCGCAGAGCTAAGAACTTTTCAAGGTTCACATAGGCATTTCAGACCTTCTTTTTCTATGTATCTGGGAAAGTTCTTGGTGGATTGGCTGTCTTGCCCATGTTACCAGCCTTCTGGGGAAAGGCAGGCAGTTGGGACTGTTGTATGGAATGATGGAGAGCTTGATGTGTGTCCTCTGTGTGTAGACACATTGCAGCACTTCAGGGCTATGTTCCCATAGTCACTTAAACTTTGTGATAGTGTTAATATTGGTAAATATAGAGCTGGGCCTGGCTAAGTTTCCAGAATAAGTGTCTGAGCATCATGGCTGATTTTTTCACATACTACCAACTGTTAAAGTATCCTACGATCATGTCTGAAATTAGCAAGTGATTGTACTTTTTGCTATAATGTACTCTCGTTGTTATTTATGTATTATTTCTTCTTGTTAGGTATTGATAAGAGATTAATTTGGGAGACCAACTCATTGCTTCTGTTCATTTTCTGGGCTTCTGCTCCTTGCACTTCCTGTTTTATAAAAACCATGATTAACCACTGCTTTTGGGTTAAAATTCACATTTGCAAAACATTTTTTTTTCTCCCATGGAAATTGTGATGGATCAAATTATTGAACCAACAGTGAGGCTCCTGTTATATAACTCCCACTAATTATAGATATTTTTTACATTTTAGTCAATATATTATTCTCCTAGATATCCCCACCATTGTGTGCATAAACATGTCAATAACGTTTTTAATGTGGGTCCCTCCTGAAGGCATGTTACCACTGGCAAAATGGTCTGAGAATTAGCTCAGAAAGTGAGTGACATTTGTGAGAAGTGTTCTGGATGAAATAAATATTTAAACAAGCTGAGCATAGCTGGTTAAGAATTTATTTTTTCCTTGAAAACAAGGCAGTTTTTTTTAACTGAATTCTTCATGGGACTTTACTAAAAGCTATAACAGGCACAAAGTCTTAGGGACTTGTAAGAATTTCTGCTTGTAGTGGGTTGCTTAAACCCAGTGCAGACTGGGACTTTAGCATCTGTTTCAAATAATCTATATGGATTTTTTAAGTCCAGACAATTGAATACATATGCATAGATTTTTCTTATTTGTTTCTGTTTAACCTGTACTAGTGACTCCATAATGCATGAAAATATCCAATCCTGCTCTGACTTAAAACACAACATAGAACCTGAGCTTTGATCCTTTAACCTTCAGATGAGTGGCATAGCCACCTGGTGGTTGTTTTTTCTGGCATAAGCAAGCCCCTCTGTTAATCTCTTTCTCCAGTTCTTCACATGAAACAACAATAAGTAAATAAATAAATAATAGTAATAATAATAATAATTAATACTACTACTAATAGTAATAATTAGAAAACAACAAACAGAAATCCCAGTGTCACCCTCATATGAAAAAGGAGAATGTTTGAACTTCGGAAGAAGCTGGTGGCACAGGAGGATTTTTCCCTGCACATCTCTAATGCTCAGTTTTCTTAAGATCAAAGGCCAACTTTCTTTAAATGTAAATATTATCATATTTTCTTCTCTATACATAGGTATACTTTTAGCAGAAATTAAGATTTAAAAACCTTCTCAGTAGTCCCGTAGATCAATCATTAAAGTTTAAACACTGAAGAGTGTTCATCAGGTGACTATGTTGCTGAAGTGATAAATATAGTTTAAACAAATATATTCGAATTAAGGCTGCCGTACAGTGTTGCTATCAATTTTTATATAATGAAAGAGATTAAATGAATCCTTGCTAATGCATTATTGGTATGTGAAGAACAAGAGGAAACAAATCACACACATTTTCCCACTTAATTGTAGTGCTAGACACTCATTGTCATATCATTGACCTATTTGGTCATGCCCAAGTTAATCATGCCTGAACCTTTTCCCAGTGGGAAATAAGCTTCTTCACTTCCTGTCTTGCAGGAATATCAACTAAAACTCAGTCACATATGCCTATAGTCTGATCACTGCAACCCACCGTAAACATCGTCTCCAGCAGTGAAACTGCAGTCTGCAGTGTGCCCGTGAGAGTCGGTGTCAGAAACCCATCACTTCCCATGTGCCTTCGTTCAAATCCATTCAATCACTTACTGCATTAAATCACACTGACCTCTGTTTGCAAAAGTGCTCCCCTCCTTTTTATTCTTTTTTTAATCCTTTTTTTTTTTGTTTGCAGGAAACTGTTTTGTCACACTGAAATAGAGTTTATGTGCAGTGACAGCCTAATAAGCCAGCAACTTTAGTCGCTTATTAAAGTCAAGCATGTGTCTTTGTTTCATGTTGCTAATGATGTGGAACCGTTGAGGCCCGAGTATATTTCGTCTGGACGGTGTGGGAGCGAATGCTGAGAGCTCATTACTTGGCTCCCCATTGGAATCCTGCAGGCTTCTGCTCATTGAGGAGACTGTGGGGGCTTTGACAGAATTATTATACTGAATATTTTTAGACTCATTAACTATATCACCAAAGCAAAACATCTCTTCCTTAGATGCAAATGGCTGCAGCTACTGTGGCTTTGCTTTAGTTATTGCAGAAAAAAGGATGAAGCTTGAAAACAACTTAGGGAAAAGATTTTCATGCCTGAATGTTTGAATTTGTAACTTATATTGGGAATGTGTAAGCCTTTTTTACCACATTTAAGCCACTCATGTCTAAGTGCCATTTAAAAATGCATATATTCAGTTTCATGTAGTAAGTGGTGCTCAATCTTTTAAATTGAAAGAGTGCCATTGAAGTACACAGCAAATAGGAGCTTTACAAATTCCACTTTCTAGTCCAGAGTGAAATATATATATATATATATATATGTAAAAAGCTCATGTTAAAGTAATTATAGATGCTTGAGTTAAGCCTTCAAAGGTAAAGAAATTCAGAGTTAAGGCTAAAAATTCTGACTTTCCTTTAACCTAAGCACTGGAACATATGTATTGTGCAGTATGAAAGATCACACACTTCTCCAAGCCACACAATTCCTAACCACAACAGAGTGATTTAAAGATGAGGAGTGAGAAAAAAATTTTAGCTTAAGCCTGAATTTCCTTGCTATGATGGGTTTAAGTTGATTCTTAATGTTACTTTATTGTAGCTTTTTGTGGCTTAATTGAGACTTAAGGTGTACTTGAAGAAAAATATGAATATCTTAAAATTAATTCTTCAGAGCAAAGGACAGAAAATTGCATTTATGGCTCCATTTGTTGGAAAAGTTAAGTTGGCTGTGAACTGTACATTATTCCACCTTCTATAAAATTATATTTTGATTTCTTGATGGAGACCTTTTCTATGTGTTGTGTACATTCTAGCTTTCTATAAATTATGAGTCTGAGTAATTGTGTAAGTATATGCACATTTAAAAAAACTAGATGAGTGTTTTTTCTCATAATGTGTGCAGGGTTCCATCAGGATTTCATTCTCCAAAATGTTTTTAGGTGAAAAACAACAACAACAACAACAACAAAACAAAACAAAACAAAAAAACCACAACAACTATTTTGATTCCTAGGAAGAAAGACATTGCTTTTATTTTGTGGTTCATTTCCTGCTGTAGTATTCTCTGACAATGGTGACACTGTCTTTATACATCAAGAAGTTCTTCTTTCAGTGACTGCCAGGGACTCTGGAGGGAATACTTCATATTTGAAGCACGTTTCCCTTTGGGATTTCACCATCAGAATAACAGTTCTGATCAGCAACCCATCAGATTTATTTTTATTTTTTTTCCTGAAGCTATGAAAAGGAATAGTTAAAAATCTTGACAGACAAGAAACTTATACTGAATTGAAGTTCATTGCTGTGCACATAAGAGCTCCATGTTCTCCCTCAAGCAGTATTTTCTTAATAGGTGTATGAGCTGTTAGGATTTTTCAAGTTAAGCTTTTTGAGTTTCTGAAGCCTCAGAGTGGACAGATGGTGTGGCTGCAGTCTTCATTCTGTGATCTTGCAATTCCTATTCATACCAGTTTGTGGCACAATATTATTTAATTTAGATGTTGGGCAGGCTTTCAAACTCCCATGCCTCATCCTCAGTATCTAAACATTTTATTTAAGCACCTAGATAATAGTAGCCCAATATTTACTAGAAAAACACAGTCCTTTTGAAAGACAGAATTATAAATATGGGTCCCAGCCAGGAAGCCAATTCTGAAAACCATGGTCATCGTTAATCATTAATATACTTTTTCTTTAAGTAGCAGATGACTTTTCAAATTTGAACGTAAATACTCTGCCAGGAATATTTTCACCTGCAGAACCAGTTCACAGTTGTGATTTCAGATGTTTTGCAGTTAAAAATAGCCTGAAGCCAACGCACCTGTCTAGATACATGTATGATCCACGGAAAATAAAACAGACTTGAGCTGTAGGCATGCAAATGCAATTGTTTCATTTCCTGCATACAGTATGATAATCAAATTAGTAGAATAATGCTGTAAACAGGTGTTCACTATCAGTTATTGTATTTACAATGTTATGATTATCCAAACTTAAAATCACCATACAGTCCCACCCATCTTTTTACTTATTTTAGCTCTTTTTAACACCTTTGCTTTGTGCCATTTCAGTTTTGGGGAGAAAATGTATGCTTTGTTTGTTTGTTTGTTTTGTTTTACCTAAAGCGGTCCTGCAGTAAAAAAACACCAGCCAAACATACACTCTGCTGGGGGAAGTGAACTAGGAGAGTCCTTAAGTCTTATTAAGATTCAGTCTTGAACTATACAATAAATACTTATCAGATTATATGATAGAATAAACTACTTTTTCTACATTCTTAGTGGCTGTATTTCAGTGAGCTCTGTATTACAAATCTTTCAATGTCCAACAACATGCAGCTTTTCAGTTGTCAACCTGTTAGTTATTATGTAACTGCCAAAAGTGATTTTCCTAAACTACGGATCAAATTCAAAGCTCTGTACTTATATGGGTTTTCAGTATATATTTAAAATTTCTTCATTATTTGCTACCTGTAGAAAAATAGCTGACTTCTATAATTTTCTGTTATCTAGCCTCCATACAAGATTAGAGCTTTGTATTTATGCTGAAATGGTTGCCTTAGATGAACTAGTTTTGACAGCGAAGTTGTTTTTCTTCCTGGTTTGGACCTATGGTGGTTTTATTTTATTCATACTTTTCAAGTAATAGAAAAAAATAGTAATATTTTATTCTATATTGCACATATGATTGACCTCAGAAAGGATCAGGGTTAAGGGGCCTTTACAACTTTTGAATGAAATATTTAAAGAAAAGTGATTTCAGTCTGTTTTCATGTGTTGTTGTAGTTGTTTTAATAAATTAAGCTTGTAGGGCTAAATTTATCGATACACTCTTTACAGCTTTTCCAATCTCTAGAATAGTGTAAAGCATCCATATATGCAATTATTTTGCATTAGAGGA
This sequence comes from Cygnus atratus, assembly GCF_013377495.2. Taxonomy (NCBI): domain Eukaryota; kingdom Metazoa; phylum Chordata; class Aves; order Anseriformes; family Anatidae; genus Cygnus; species Cygnus atratus. Next base: position 115,223,635 of record NC_066363.1, on the reverse strand, counting down.
GTGAAAAACAGTTGGTATGCTAGTCAACCTAGTCTTTAGCTTGAAACAGACTTACTAATTTTATTATCTAGGATACAATAACTGTGTCTGCACTGAAAGGTAGATGCGCCTGCTGTGTGCCCTGCGGTCCTGCTCTCCTGATCTTCCGAAGTGGGAAGCTTTTGAAGCACAATATGTTCCCCTGCTTGTTTGTGCATCCAAAAGAAAGCAAGGTGCATGTGCAGTGCTTAGGATCTTTTCTCAGTGTGCTGATTGTACCTGCCATTGCATCAGCTGGCTAACAGACTATATAGACTGTCATGGGAAGGTTATCAATATACTTACTCATGTTCAGTTTTTAACAAAAATCTTTTTCTCCCACACTCATACACCTTGCCTCTGTCCTCTTGTGATGCCAAAGACAGAAGTAAGAGTGTACCAAAGATGAAGCCGATGTGAGGATGTCATAGGGTTATTCAGGATGAAACAATGCATGTGGACAGGGACTAAACAAATGTATCAGGGAAGATCTTGTCAAGATCTCTGTAAAGCAAGTAGCTTTGATGTGTTGTGTTAATTTTGCTGTTTTTTTGCAGAAGTCAAAGTTGTATAAGGCCATATACAGGCAGACAGTAAAAGAAACTTTGAGGTTCAGAATATATTCGGAGTATTTTTTTTAATCTGGCCAGTTTAGCTATATAGCAAGCAATCACTATTAAAAACATTTTCATATACTATCAAAGAGAAAAAAAAAAGAAAAAAAAAAGAAAAAAAAAAGAGGAAACTGTTCAAAATGTACTGTAGAAAGTAAAGCTTTAATATATGTATTATCTCCCATTCCCTTTCTCTGATGAAAAAAATGTATAAAGGAAAGGTCCTGTTTAAAGGCTTTTACTTTCTTTTCCTTTTTGCAGAAAGGGACAACTGATTAAGATGAGCTGTAACTATTGTTACTGCTGCTTTTAGAAGCTGAACATGTGTCCTGAAATGTAGAAGAGAAACACATGCAAACATGTGGGGAAAAAAACACAGAAAAAAATAATAATCAGCTTCTGATTTTTACACTTTCAATTTTTCGTCATTGTCATTGCATGGATGACTGACAGCATTGCTTTTCTGACACTTTTGATGTATAAAAACATCCTAAAGAAAAAAAGGAAGCCAAGAAGAGTTCCCTGAGCTCAAGCTTACATGGTGTTTCTACCACTAAGTCTGACTTTTTGCCACCGGCTTGTCCACTCTACACAGCACTTGTCCATGGATTTCAATCCTCTGGAGCTCATCTGGGGCATTGTGGGCCTAACTGGTGGTTGATACTATGTACTACTGTATTTCCGTTTCATTTATCTGAAATCACACTAATGCACCTGAGTAGCTTTTTTTCATTTGTTTGTTTGTTTGTTTGTTGTTTGTTGTTTGTTTTGTTTTGTTTTAATAATATTTAAGTGAATGTATGTATAACATCCCATGAGATGCGGCATGATAACATGTAGGGTATCAGAGGATATAAAGCCTCCTGGGAGAAGTTCCTAGAGTAGTTATGCGCTGTCTTTGTCTGGAAGAGATCACATGGGATAATCTGAAATAAAGCCAGAGGGTAAACTAACAGTGTTGATGATCAGGTGTCCAGTGGTAGAGCTTGCTCCATAGTCCTCCTTTATTTTGCAATGTTGAAACATGCTTCTAGAATGGGAAAAAATCCCTTGGTCCACTATTAATTCAGTTTCAGGCTACTTAAGACATAGGTTTTACTGTCCTTTAGGAAATACAGGGAATGTGTGATTAAGACTTCCTAGAATTAGATTGAATGTTTGTGGAATGGAGACTGGAAGTGGCAAGACAAGGAGACAGGAAGAGTAGAGTAGGGAGATACTGAAGTTTTCCAATAAATTAGTCAGTCTATGGAGAAATGGAAGAAACTTTGTCCATTAAGGCCAATCTCCTTTTAGAGACAACGAAGGAACTAAAGATTTCTAAATCTCAGCTATTTGCTCTCAAGAAAATTTATGAAACTCACCCCCTTTTAGCTCTATCTCACATGAAATATCGTTATACTCTGCAGTAATATTCTCTTGCGGAAATACTCTCTTGAGTATTTGTTCATCTGTTTGCAAAGTGAGTCCACCCATTGCTTTAAAAAAGACAGGAAAAAAGCTATGAAACATAAATAAGACTATGTCGTATTACATAGGGTCTTAAATTAACATTGCAAAAGTAACTGTAGGTCTGGCATTTCCTAAGTTCTGAACATTTATCTTTCCTTTTTATTGTCCTTTTAAGGTAATTGTGTGTGATTATAAAGGCATTAACTAGATTCCTTTTTGCATCTTTCCTTTATCTGGCAATCAGGAACATAATACTGAATCTATTTGTGTGATTGTTACTGTTAGGAAACTTGGAAATCAAGATAGGTGGGACCTACTGACTAACTCATGGTTATCAAAGTCACTTACTCAAGTCATTAATGGTTTAAGTACTACCTCATTAAAATTGTTTAAACAGAAATGTGTTTTCTGTCCTGTTTATTACTGCTGTCAGCTCTTCTATCTAGGAAAACTACTGTTTGAAACTGTGTATACAGACTGCATTTGAAAGAAGCTCAAAGTTCTTGACAAACATAGTGAAAAACAATCTCAAGCTTATATGATAGTAATGACTTCCTTGTTTTCATACATGCTTGAATTTTCATCAGTTCTGGAGAATTTTCAAGAGTTAGGAAAAGATAACTCTACATTCATAATCCTTGCAAAGAAGTGAACATAGATGCAAATTTTAAGGTAGATTCCATTAAATATGTACATCTTTGGAAGCAGTGATCAACATTTTTTGTCTAACCTTTTTATTTTAATGCTTTCTATGTAGCAAATTCGCCTTGTAAATATAATACCTGTGTAATAGATGCTACAACTGGTATATAAAAAAACCTTTTTGATCAAATTATATTTTAGATCTGCATATTTTTTGTTGTTCTTTCAGAAACACACAAGTGATTGTAACAAATGAAAATCTGCCAACAACATTAATGAGGTAGTCTGTCTTTGTGGCCCCCAACAACAAGGACTCAGATCCCATTTCTGCAATGGTGACTCTGGTGGCTTACACAAAAGTCAGACGCTTGAAACCTGGAGGTCCTGAGGTGATTCCCTAAATCTGGGGCACAGGTCCTGAGGCCTTGTGCCACTGGGGCCAAGAATGTTGGTGTTTTAAGAGACTGCAATTTCAAGGCAGTCAGCCTTGTCCATGTTAATAGACTCCCTGTTGTGGTGCTAAGGGATGAGGCTTGGATCTATCTCGGCCAGAGTCTGGCCTCTTAGGACTTCCAGTTTCCTTGCTGCAAAGTAAAACTGACAAATCCTAGGGGCCATTAAAGATGCTTAGCAAATTTGATCTTAGTTGCTTCACTACTGTAGTTAATTGCACTACTATTGTTGCTTTTGAGTTTTGATTTGTCTCATAAATTGAAAATGAGATTGTCCTGTTTGGGTGTTTTTACTGGAGTGCTGCAATCTTCAGCACTTATTGATACTTTTCCTGGAAGGAGATTGTGAAATTCAAGATTCAGCTTTGGATATTTCAGGCTTCTTCTGTGCTCTGAAACAAGGATGCACCAGTTCTAGTTTTTGGGTGCACATCCTGGCTATTTCCCAGTCAGCAGTGGGATAAGACCCACATGCACATTGGACACTTTAGGGCCCTGATTTTCCTTGCATTCGAAACTGTGATATGCAGATGGCGAAGGAACTGTGCTATGGGTCCTCCAAGTGAGGGGACCAAGGGAGTGACAAGTAGCACTTGTAGCCTGCAGATGAAAAATGAGGATGTTGTCTCTTACAATTGCTACTTCCAGAAAATGGGAATGCCCACAAGTATTTTCCTTTACAAATGATGAAGCAACTGGGAACTTCCCAGTGTATAAGGAAATGAAAAGTTATTTAGCTTTTACATTAATTTTTTATTGATATGCAGAACATGATCATGTGATTAAAGTTTTTAGAGGAGACTTTACCCATTAACTTGTTGCTACATAAAGTGCTGATTTATAATTTATTATGAAATGCGGTAAATAATTTAAAATAGCATTACAATCTAATAGATCGTTGCCAATCTCTGGGTGCTGTTGAGGAGGAAAAGTAAGTTAAATATGATGTGTACACAGAAATAGCAGAATTAAGCTTGAGTAAAAGTTTGGAACTGGAAGCACAGAGAATTGCTAACGAATGTTTTAAGTAATTAGGTGACTAAATAAAGACAAAATAATGAAAGCCAAAATTGCACAAATTAGTCTTTCCTTAGTATAAAACAGCACTGTTGAAACCTACACTGCTGCAGTTGACACAGTGCACATTAACAGTATAGCATATCATTATAAGCTGTCTTGTGTGCCACACCACTCAGTGTTCTCTGTGGTCCACATCCATTTGAACCTGTCCTCTTATCTGCAGCAATTTTGTTGAAGAAAAACAATTGCAGTTTTTTTGTATTCACAGATTTACTTTATTCTGCTGGCACTCAGAGTAGTCTGCTCTATTCACAGTCCACGTACGTACCTGAAGAAACACAAGTTACGCTTTGAAATTCAGACTGTAAACACAATAGCAGACTTCTGTCTACTGACTGAGCTCTCTAAATTTGAAGGGAGGAAGGCACTGTAGAGAATAGAAGAGCAGGTAGAACAACGTGAAGAATTGTTTTATTTGTTTGTTGTTTACTCAGATATACAACTTGGAGGTTTTTTTTTGATGGCATTCTTTCCTTTTTTTGTCTATGGAATGTTGTGTGGGAATATTACAGAAGGAAACAGAGATGTACTGTTAGGGTGGAGAATTCTCATTCTTGCCTTCTCAGACACATACTTGTTTTTGTCCTTATTGTTATTCTTCATCATCTTCTTCTTTCTTCTTCCTCTCCTTTGTTTTTCCTCTTCTGAGAAGAGAAAGAAGTGCAATGAAATAGTGCTTTTTTAATATCATTTAAGCTTCTCCTTTGCATTTTGTCCTAATCTACATCACACTATGTGAGTCTGTATAGTACTCTTGGTATCTCTTGTACTTTGAGACTTACAGAACTTGCTGAGTGACTGATTGCTGCCAGTATGTGACTTCATTGAGCCATTTCTATTTGCTCACACTGTTTTCCACAGAAATGTGGCTGAATGTCTAAGCCCTCCTGAGGACAAAGGATTCAGGCAAGGCCTGCAATTATTTATTCCAATTACCTTAATGACTAGTTAATACAGTACGTATTATGACAGACTGAAGCTAAGCCTCTGACTGTAAACTCCATTTTGTTCTATGAACACCATTTTAATCTCTGTCTTCCCTTTAATAATTATGCAATGCAATGTCCATCCTGACTGAAGGCATCCAGATAATGATGTGTGGAAATATAGACAAATTCTAACAAGTACTGCCTATCTGGGTACTCTGTTCTCAGATTTGAGAATGAAGTAACTTGTTAGAGGTCTCAGAGAGAATGCTACCAAGAATCATACAGGATGAATGACTGTACAGAGAAGCTGATGTGTAGGTGTGATGGGTATGGGAATATGACTGTAAACCTCAGAAGATGTTTATGCTTAGTCAGCAAGAAAGGCCATTCTGTCATATTATGTTGACCCCTGAGCCAAGAAATCAGCTGCTGGGATAAATACATAATTCAGAGCTAGAGTCATAGTCATGAAGAGGATGAGTAGGTTGAAGAATTTTTCATAAGATTTATGAAATATCTGGTGCCAGATAAGAAGAAAAGAGTGTTTGGTTAGACTAAGGATGTCAGAACAGGTTGGTTGGTAACTTAATTAAAGACTTCAGTTTATCACCCTCAGGGTATGTTTTTTTTTCTTTTTCCTTTTTTTTAAATTTTTTTATTTTTTTGCTTCACAGTGTAGCTCCTAGCCTGACCTACTGTAATGCCCTCCAGCTACAAATATCTTCCCTATCTTTCTCTGCTTAGTGTAGTTGGACCCCCTCCAACCTTCATGTTCTCTTCCTAATTCCATCCTGTTCTCAAATCCTTATTATTTATGATTTAATCTCTTATTGTTTATGAAAAGCGTGTACGTATCTGACTCTTCCCAAGACACTTTTATCCTGAGGAAGCTCAGGATACTGTTTGGCCATGAAGGCTACATCTAACCTGGAAAATAAAAGAGGGTTAAGAACCTGGCATGACCTACTCTATAGTCCTCCATATTGATTATTTACAGTGCCCTGCTCTGTTTTGGTTTGCGTTAGCTAACACTTTCCAAGAGAAAGCCTAACACAAGTCAATAACACAACAGGGACTGCTCCAAGCAGGGGTCATGGATGGGACAGCACCAGCTTTATTTCCCTCAGCACCATACAGTATCCCACCACTATCTCAAGAGGCTTGGCCACAGCCAAGTGTATGTAGCACATACCTCTGTTTCATCTTCATAGGCTGAAACACAGCCTTCATGTTCATTCTGTCATTCAGCAGGTAACCCGTCATGCCCCCTGAAATGCTACTTCTGTTTTAGGGTAGGGAAGGTATTGCATAGGGCAAAGAAGTGGTAGTGGACTGTATAGTGTGGACAAAGCCAGACTGTTCCACTTCGCCTTACCGCCAGAGAATGGTTCCTAGCTCTGTTTATTTAACGATATAAAAGTAGCCCCAGGGATTGAGAAACAATGTGCATCTCTAAGATGCAGTCAGCCATCAGCACTGAGGTAACATCTGGCAAGAAGTTATGCACATCTTAATTGGCCAGCTGTTCTTTTGATTGATTCATTGCCTTCCAGGAAGCACACTTACCTCTCAATACTCACACTGGCCCTGCAGAATATCCAATCCCTGGGTTGCCGATGCTGGTGGGGTGGTTTATTATGCAAACCCAACCTTTGCAACTCCTTTGCAAAGTCTGTCTTTATTCAGCTGAAGACCATATCAGTCCTGAAACAGGTGACTGGAAGTCAAGTTTCTATCACAGCTAAAGGGATGCTGGTGGTCATTCAGCCAAGCAGCCAAGAGCATGTGACTGCTGAGGCACCCATCATATGACCTGGGCTATTCTGGCACATGGTCACAGTGCACAGAGACTAGATCTAGGAACGGGCTAGTGACTGTCAGGTCTGATGAGATCACTGTCAGGTGCCAAAGGCCTAGAAACATAAACACAATGACAATAATACCTAGTCACAATAGACCAGCTTTTGGCCAGAAAGCAAGATGTTGTTGATATGTGATCCTTGTGTTCTCATAGAGTCGTAAGGGATAATTGATAAATGTATATGTCATCTAGAAAAAAAAATGCTCTTTTAAATTTCATTTTACTGTTTTGCAATGATCAGGACATACTTAATATGAATCAGAAACAACAACTTAATATAAATGTTTATCGTCATAATATTTTATGTTCATTTTTCAAGAGAGGCAGGATGCTGTCTGTATTCTGCTAGATCTACAACTTAAGTACATTTTGATAATTAATCTCAGTGTATTTTAATGTAGGAAAGAAGGCAAGAATTCACCTTTCATAAAGATGAAGCTCACTATTAAATTGTTTGGGAAAGTAGCATAACATATTCATATTAATCAGGTAGTTTATTAGTTTTAAGCTCATGAAAAAACACTCTCAACAACACTGAATGCCAGAAGTGTACTAGTTTACTTTTTGAATAAGGTGTTAACAATTATACTTCAGAAATCCTTTAGGAGGGGACAGAGGATGAGATATGGTATTATTATATTGTACATTTTTTTCTCTTCGGAGTAAGCAGTAGAGTCTGTAAAAGGAATGATTAGAGATTATGGCTGCTTTAACAGGAGAAGTTAATGGCAAGGTCAGGAACTTCCTTGGAGTGATCTTGTTTACTTGTAGGGTTTTGACACTTCAGCTTGTGCTGTCTGACACATTCCTTTAATGGCCTTGAATAAGTAACAAATGCAAGTTGGGAAAAGTCATGAACTTCTGTAGATGAGAGCTTTGGAGGTAAAAATTATTTAAAAATAATAAAGCCTTTGGTTTGGGATAAGGAAAATTATCTACACATTTTCACGATGTTTACATTCATTTTTTCAGGCTCTTGAGGATAAAGTAGCAGTATTTGATTATCAGTGTTACTAAATGATATATAGAGAAATGTCTGGATAAGTACAGATAATATTCCCCTTGTACAGCAGTAGAAATTGGCCAGTATAAAAATCTTTGAGGAAAGAATAACATCAAATATATTCTATATCTACTCAGTATCAAGCTCTAGGCTACATTTTGAGGAGCCTAATACAGAAAGCACACTTTTCGTTTTCAAACTAGTATTAAAAATGCTTATTATAAGTATCCACAACAAGCAGAAAGATGTCCTGATCTTATAAAGGAGTGTCTCCTTTCCTTATTTTTTCCTGACAGGAGTTAAAAGTCATGATGTTAGTCTTTAATTTCTTTCCTCAAATTTATTTTTTTCTTTCTTTTCACTTTATCCAGTATTTTTAGTATAAGATTGTACTCTGATTTTTTGGCCTTTTGTTTGTTTTTCAGTAGATCTTGAAAGACAGTTATCTTCCTTCCTTCCCTCCTTCCTTCCTTCCTTCCTTCCTTCCTTCCTTCCTTTCTTTTTCTTTCTTTTTCTTTCTTTCGTTCTTTCTTTCTTTCTTTCTTTTTCTTTCTTTCTTTCTTTCTCTCTCTCTCTTTCTTTCTTTCTTTTCTTTCTTTCTCTCTCTCTCCCTTTCTCTTTCTCTCTTTCTCTCTTTCTCTCTTTCTCTCTCTTTCTTTCTCTCTCTTTCTTTCTTTCTTTCTTTCTTTCTTTCTTTTTCTTTCTTTCTTTCTTTCCTTTAATTTAACATTGCTAATCTGCTTACCAAAGCATTCACAACTGGAATAAGGTCTAAAAAAAAGTGCATCTTTTCATGTATACTTGCGCATCAGCTGAGGTTTGTTTTTTTCATGAGGCTTTTACTCATTTTTAAAGTATATTCAGTCTGTTGACAAAAAAGCTTTATTTAAATGGGCTATGTAATCTTTACCAGCAGTCTGTAGAGCAGATTTGACAATAAAGAAATATCTCATTACCTAGGAGCTTTGTATATTGTACAGGTGTAACTTGGTAGTTGAACAGTATGAAAAGATAAATATTAACTGGATTTTGCTAATAAATCTGCCATTCTTACAGCGCCAAAATCTGTAGAGTTGTTGTAATTGCCGTTGTTTGAGTTGTAACAATGAATGGAACTGATAAGGCTTATGTCATTTACATAGAATTTAGCATTCACATTGCACTATTGAATTAATATGACACACACATTGGGTCCTCTGATATAAGATTAGCATCATTTGAAAATAGAGTGTAGATTTAGAAGTGACATATTATTCTTTGTTTGAAATGTAATGGTAATTTGCTTAGATCTGAAAATTGTAGTGAGGTGATAGCAGTGACTAGTAGTTAATACTTCTGTTAGTTTCATTTTGGCTTGCTATATTTTGTAATAACCTGATGTCTCATGTTATGAGGGACTACTGCAGAATTATGAAATAATATTATTTTGAACCCAGAATGCCAGGTTTCTGTATCCCTTATATCAACGTCAGTCAAGAGTAGTGTCAAAAGAATTATATTCTCTGAATATAAACCAGAGTTGTGTTTTAATACAAGAATTTAATGAAATACTCTTAGCATCCTGTACTGTCAAATACATAGATAACTATGTTTTTACCTGCCAAACATAGTAATGAGATACCTAAAGCCTTTTGCAGATCTAGCCCCAGTCTAGTAATGCTAGAAAAATACCTTCATGGTACACTGTGATTTCAAGTCTTCCTACTGTCTTCAGGTGAATCTATCATTGCTAATTGCTAATCAAGTCTGGAAATTAAAGACTTAATATGGATAACACCCCCCCCCCCCATGACCACCCCCCCCCAAAAAAAAAGAGAAAGCACAAAATTCCCAATTATCTCTGAAAAAAAAATGGTGTTAAATGATTTGGTTAACATGCCAAGGGTACGGTGTGGCAGAGACATAAAAATAATACATTTCTGCAGAGTTACATTCAGGAGCCTTGCTCATTATAGTGCACTTTTTCTTCCGTCATCCTTTGCCTTCTTCACAGCACCAACCTCATTCATACTAACTATATGATTGCAGGTGTATATAAGCTTTCAAAGGGTTTTTGAGAATTGATGATGTGCTGCATATAGTGTATTATTTTATGATGGTCCTTACTATGAATATCTGTAGTTCATTCGTGTTTACCTCAGTTGAATCCAGACTATTGTTCACTGAGATTTGTGTCCAGCTTCATCCTACCTCCTGTGGGGTGTTACACCCCCACAGAAAAAGATTTCTCTTGCAGGAGGAAGGAGAGGGATCTTTTTCTCTGAGTGAGTTTCATTTAAATGGTGGCATCTAGTGATCCATTTCTTGGTGACAACATCATTGCTGTCTGCCTTGACGATTTTAGCTTCTGGATTGCTGTGTGTATGGCTGACATCTCAACTGGTTATTGTTAATGTTAAATGGTTTAGCTTCATAATATTTCATAATATTTCATCAAAATATGGTATTGATTGTGGGCTGAGTCTAGTGAGAATTCTTGGAAATGCTCTGCCCATCTGTTTCTTTCATCTGCCTCAGCTATGTATATTTTTCCTTTTTTGCTGTTGCTTACTCCATTTCTTCTTCATTTTAATATTCACAAATGGTTTTAGTCACTTGACAATTAGCTATGACTTACCTCCTGTGTCTGAAAATGATAGTTCTTTAAAATGTCTCAATATGTAATTCCTTAGATTGTTTTCAGCCTGGAATAAACCTTTATTTGGAGCAGCTGTGTCTCTAAGTCTCTTCAATCTTAATGGTAAAGTATTATTGTACTGGCAATTAATATTCCATGTTAATGCTCTGGGTTTTTGTGTCCTTATTAGATCTCCCATTACTGTATCTTAGCATAGCTCTGTAAAGCCTAAATTAAGCTTCTGTTGTTAGAATTACACAAATTTTGATTAACAAGATCAATTTCTTAATCGTATGTGGGCATCCTTAACCCAGGCTTCAGTTTGATGCAAACATACCTTCCAGTTTTCAGAATTACTTTTTTTCCTCCATGTTTGGTGAGCATCAAAAGATGCATATTTATGCTGATATAGAGATAGGCACATTGTTAGTGACAAATCTCATCCTGTGCTGAAATAATAGCCATTATAGCGAAAATTAAGTTTCAGTGATGTATTCTTGAACTGATGTATAACAAATTGCTTTGTGAAGATGGCATATGTACAGGGTAAAGTTGTATAGAAATAAGCATTCTCACTTGGTTGGCAAGGTTGATACATTAACAGTCTGGTCAAGTCTAGGAGCAGGGAGAGGCTCAAGAATGCTTACAGGGGACAATGTTTTTAAAATTTTTAGCTGATAAAAATGGAAAAACTTCCTAGTGGTTATTAGCAGTCAGAAGTTTTCCAAAGGCCTATAATTTTCACCAGATGATTTTTATGAAGTCATCATATAAAAAAATGTCACCCCCTGTGATATTTCGGTCACCTTTGAACACTGTATCTAGAAAAGCAGACATCACTACATTTTTTTAACAGGAGCAGAGTAAAGTATTTTGCCTAGAAAACCTCAGAGAAAAAGCAAACTGCTTGGGTTATCCAAACAAATCTAGCCTGGGGCAAACACCTGCCATGCACATTTTTTGATCAAATGTTTAAAGTTTGGCAAAATTAAAAGAGAATCTTCTTTCGAGGTAAGAAGCATACTAGTCCTGCCTATAATATATCTCATTTTAGATCTATTATAATGTTTACTATTTTATGTGATTCAGAACCTTGCAGTTTTATTAGATCAAATGTCTTAGATGCAAGTCTGTAGTCTGAATGTAGAATACATAACTTATGAATAATTATAATTTTGGAAAATAAAATGAAATGTTATTCATAGGGGGTCTGATTCTCTCTTTATATTCTCATGTGTAAAACAGGAACAGTTGTATTCAGATCAGTTGAATCTCACTAATTAAAAACATCTGTGGGGAGGACTGGGTTTGTAATCATAACCAAGTATGATGCTAGTGTGTAGTCCCTGGCTAGAACTGGCAACAGAAGCAGACCAAGTACTGTGTTGTTGACCACCGGAAAAGCATCATGACTGAGTTCCATGTGTTGTTCCTGTTGTATTCTTAATGGTGCCAGATGCCATTTGATGTTTAACCAGGTAAACACCCCTAGTTCTGTGTCTGTTGTCAAATATGTCTATAATCTGCATTGGTCTAGTCCAACACAGCTAGACTGTGTAATGAAAGATAAGCAGGCGAAAATTTTGTGTCCTTGTGAATGGCCAAACAATGAAATTGGAAAATATTCTGGTCAAAATACAATACAATTGCTTTTTATCTATGCAGGATTTTCTATTCTTTTTTCTTTAATTTTGATATTGTACCAGCAAACAATGTCTCTTTATTTAAAATGACTTGACCAAACTCAGGGGCCAAGTTTTTCTGGTGCTAGTCTCACACTACAGCAAAACGAAGGTGCTCTTGTAGTACATGAAAGTGTATCTGTGCAAGCCCAGTGTTATTCCCATCTGTAATAGCAGCCTATGCTTGATGATGTGGGCTTTTTAATATGCTACTAACTGGAATACAAGCCTTCTAGTGTCTCAACTAGTGAACAAGAATTAACACTTAATGCCCACATCATCTTATTGGCTGTCATTGGCCATGCCAGCTAGAAGGTGAATAGAGGTATGGCACATACCACAATTTATCTTTTGTTTACTGTATAGAGAATCTAGATATTATCATAGCTTTAATTAATGAAGACCTAGAAACAAGACATCTGGAATAATGTGTTAGGCTTGAATAGGCCTCAGCTTCAAGTGTTGTATGCTTTTGGTCCCAGTTTGGTCCCTCAAGTGAGAAATTTCAGATTAAAATAGTAGCTTAATTTCAATCTCATATTATAGCAAACCAGGCATGAATTTAGTGAAGTATCTGGGTTTATCATAACAACAACAACAACAACAAAAGATAAAGGTGAGAACAGAATAAGGCACAATGTTTGGTATACCCCAAATCATAATCTAAGCTTCCTGTCTAGTAAAATAGCTATGGCAACTAGTTCATACCTCCTTTTCCAAAATTTACACTATTATTGATAAGTACCACATGTAAATTAGGAATTAAATAAATATAGAGCCATACATTCCCCTCTGCAAAGCATGGAGGGGAAACACAATATGAGCAAAGAATAGACGTAAAGACCCAAAGCAGCAGAATGGTGAGGCAATTCCTTGACAGCATCGTTTGTTCTCCCCAGCAGCTCACAAAGGTACATCTCCAGCTGCTGGCTCAACATCTCTTTGTTGGTAGGCTGAGGACTGTGAGAAGTCACTTGCTGCAAAAATTGTTCCCTCCCATCCAAAAGAGAAAGCTCTTTGAAAGTGATTGCTTCTCCTTGCTGAATTAACTTAGTTTTGATGATTGCAGAAACACCTACAGTCCCTTTAACAGAAGATTATTTTGTGGGGTCTAACGATAGACCTGTATCAGCTCCAGTTGTGGGAGGTACCAAACTGACAAAAACAAAAATCCTCTCCTTTTGAATCACTCAAATCTGAAGCTCTCTTGTCTTTTTGTTTGCTTTTTCCTTCAGTGCTGTTCCTATAGGCAAGTAAACATCTAAAACAAGGAGACTGTCATACAAATATTTGTCTACTCTGCATGTTCTATGCCTTGCACACTGAAGATATTGTTACCTTCCCTGTCAGCATTTTGTTTAGTGTGTTGAAAATGTCCAGGAAACAGCACGTTTCTCTTATAGTGCATCAAAGCAACAAAAAATGAAGAATTAGCAGTAATGTCATATATGCAACTCATGCATGCTGTGATTTCTTAAGTCTCTACTTAAAATTGTGATAAAAATTTAAAAGATAAGGAAAAGCTAATGAGTCTATTATATGACTAAGAAGAGAATCTAAGGGAAAAGTGTCATTGCCTATAGAGACAGAGAGACAATGGCCAAACTTCCAAAATTTACAGGCTGATATTGGACTAGAAGTGCTCTTCAGCTGGATGACTTAGGATTTTTTCTGTTTTAAATTATTACATTAACTATGGGTCTGAAGTAGACTCAGGAAATTGCATTGCCCCTCCTAGGTTAGAGAGTCCCTCAGTTTATTCAAAGCTTTCAGGTAACATTTGATCAAGCTATTACTTTCCCACATAGACATGTATTTCTGATTGTGTGCATGAATGTTATTTATGTTGCAATTAATATTGTAAAATTAATAAATATTGAGTTTAGTCTCTATTATGCTAGGCACAATAAAACATATTCAAAATATGAAATACATTAGATGCAGGATACTTACAATAGTAGCAACAGCTATCATGTACTTGTAATTTGCAAGTGGTTATTTGGTTCTTTGAAATGAGAAACATTAGTGAAGGTCCTGTTGAACACCAGCTATTACAAACTGTCAGTTTCTCAGTACTTATTATAGCAATTTTCAAATAGTCAAATCTTGGAACTTTTGAATGTATTTTTATTCTCTCAAGACAAAACCCTGGATAGTCTTTGAACTGGATAGCCACTGTTCCCTTTCACCATTCAATGACAAATCCTTTCACATGCTCCCCCAACTTCCATTTTCCTCAGAACAACATTATATCTTGCAATTATTTGATATTTTTACAAAAATTGGAATTCTGATAATCCAAAAATAGTTTTCTACTTAAGTTGTTTTTCTAGTGGGCTGAAATAGGTTCTTTTATTAAAACATCACAAGTTGTTTTGCTCCTCTCTCACCTGCATTCTTTTTCAGACTCCAGAATGGTATCAAACAACATGAGGTTTGAAAATAGTTGAACTAACAACAGACCCATGGAAAGCTTGAGATTTATTTCAAGAAAAAAAATAAAATTCTTAAAGTAGGAGGAAAGGAGCAGTAGCACTTAGAAATGCTTCTACAAATTGGAAAACGTATTCATATTTGGTTTCAGGTTTTGGCTGTGATTCAGATCAATATTTTTATATTTTCCCATTGAGTTCATCTACCTTCCCTCATGTTATTTTTAATATACACTGGCATGACTCAAAACAAATATGTACAAAGATCTGTTTTAATATTTTACAGACTCATTTACAAAGATGCAGAGTACTCACAGCTTCCATAGGATCTAATGGGACTTGTGGAAACTCAGTATCTCTGAAAATCAGGTCATTAATTTTGAAAATATGCATTAATTACTCTCTAGGCTGTAATAGCTCACCTGATATTACTATAATCTACATTCTTTTGAAAAAGTGTATTTTTCACCTGGTACACTGCGCTTGCTCCTAAAGAGCAGTCATATCTTATCATGTAAAAGCTTCTTTATAACTGATCCAATTATTGACCTGTGGCATTGACCTTAATGAAATGCAATATTTCCAAAGGAATGGTACAATCCATTGTGTTAATCTGGTTGACAGGGATACTCTTGAAGGCTTCATGCTAACAATAGCTATGAAATTTATTGAAATAATTAACTTGATGAAACAAAACCATGTATTTCAACTAAGCAATAATTTAGGTAGTTTAAACTTCCATCTTCTAAATTACAGCTGGTCTAGAGTATGAAGCAATGTTTGCAGAATTTACCAAAGCACATGGTCTTTCAAAAGCATTTTGCGTTGGTAGATTTTCAGATCATATTTAAACATTTTTCTTCTGAAATAAGAGACGTGCTGCACCATGTTTATGAGTTACAAATTTGTGCAGATTAAGGAAAAACTGATACAAGTCTTAACTGTAGATTCTAGCAATAATTAATGTTAACAAATAGCAAAAGCCTATCGGGTGAGCATTCCTCCTTTGAATAATATCAACTATAACTCTTTGTAACAAATGCAATTCCTACGGTAAGTGATATCTTCACGATACAACTTTAGACAATCCTTTTTTTAAGGAGTGTCACTCTCAGTAGCCGCATTCTGTGTAATTTAGTGCTGTTAGATGCTTTCATGTCACATGGTTATAGCTAGGTAGATTAATAGGAAGTTCTATCTGGAAATTTCTTTCCTGTTATTGTTCTCCCTGAGCAGTTGATGGCTAAGTTAATTCTCTTTAGTTTTGTCATGCACTAAAGCACACATTGCCAAGCTATGATAAGCTTTACACAGGGAAAAAAAAAAAAAAGAAAAAAAAAAAGGGGGGGTGGGGGGGAGCCCTAGCGTCCATCAAAGTCTTAAACTTGCATTTTAAAGTTTGGCCTGACCTGATGTGCCATTCAAAAAGCTTCAAAAGATTATATTTTTTTTAAAGAAAGGTTCAATATGTCCCGAGGCTATCGGTTTTGAGTTAAACTGGGTGAAGTAGAAATATTTTACTCATCAGCTTTGCAGTCACAGAGTTTGCCTCAGCTAGAACAAAACTGCTGAGGCATTTAGAGAAAATTAACCCCCCATCCTGGCAGCCAGATGTGACTGGTTTCTGATGAATGCACATGAGTGGGCTGAAAAATCAAGAGACTGTGAAATTCCTGTCAGGTCCATACAGTGCAGAATGGGCTATTGACTGCTTTCTATATTTCCCTCCATCATTCTTCTTGAACACTGCCATTAATTTCCTCTCCTACTCTGACTTGGGATTTTTTTTTTTTTTTCATCCTCCCCCTTCCTCCTTTTTTTGCCTCTGTCCCCCCCTCCCTCCCCCCGGCTCCCGTTCCAGCTGTGTGTGCTGCAGAGCAGGATGCGCAGGGCGCTGGCGGCGTACTTGAGCCAGCGCGGGCTCTACGGCCAGGCTGGGCTGGCGAGGATCCAGGCAGCCTCTCAGGAGAATGCTCAGAAAATATTAGCTGTGCAGGTAGGTGATTGCAGGGAAGTAGGAAAGATCATTCTGATCTAGATTGAAAAGCAAATGATGGGTAGTGTGATGAAGCATTAAAACCATATCCCATCAGAGTTTTATAAATTTTTAACCTCTTTAATAAACTGGAATTGCATGAAGGATGAATTCAGTAAGTTAGCACATATACCATGCATAGTTTGGGGGAAGAAAAAAAAAAAAAGAAAAAAAAAAGGAAGATTAAATTTATTTTTCACAAACCTTTGAAAAGATTATTATAAATATATTGGCTATAAACATTTGAAACACAGAGCGGCATTAGTATAGCTGCTCAGTTGTTTTAGAAAATGTTATTCCATCCTGTTTGTGCAAATATTATTTCCATGGTAAACAATATTGTCATTTTCACTGTATTCATATTTAATTTCTTTAGCATGGGACCGTTTTTGGAAATACCATACCTTCCCAGCTCAGTTATATGATAACTTTCCCTTATTTGTAAAGAAGCAATGTTGTGGAGTTATAAGATTTAAGAAATGGTTTCCAGACTTGTATTGTTTTTCATTTTATGACTTGTTCCCCAGGTATATATATTTACTAGGAAAAATAACTATTATATAATATATGGTTTGAATGTTCTTGTTCTTTTTGTCTTGTGCAATGGTCTTATTCACATTTCTGTAAAGCCACTCCTTTCAATCTCTTCCCATAGTTAATGGCCATAACCAGATGGCATTTGTGAAGAGTTTTTAAAAGACTTAAGTGAAAAAATTCTTTGGATTTATTCCTTGCAAAAGAAGTTATGTTGATGATGCAGCTTTAGTGCAGCATGTTCTTATAAACCTTGATTTGTAATTTTTAACACTCAGGATTTGTTGCATGATTGTGCAAGCAATATTATTAAATTTTAATATTATACAATTGCACTTCCCAGTTAATATCTGAGGCATTAAAGTAAAAGCTAACTTGAATAAGTTCTAGAAGTCCATTAAACTGCACCAACAACATGCTCAGTTTTCAGAATTTCACTAAGGGATAGAGAGGATTTTTATTTTAAAATTCCAGTTTTCCACATATGCTCTACTGCTATAAAAGATGTAGAAAAAAATGTTATATTAAAATCAGAAATTAAAGAAAAAATAATTACAATAAAAATATACTCACATTTTGTACACAATTATTTGAAATACTTTCTTAGTTTTATGGACTTGTTTTTGTGTTGTATTTGTTAAATATTGCATGAACTGTGTGCTAGTGAAGACAGGTAAGTGGAGAATTACACTTTTTTCATTCAAATTTCTCATTTAGCATTTGAAAAACTGGAAAAGCTCCTTTTTCATTTTTGCTGTGGGACAGCCATGATGAATTCTGTTCTCTCCTGTGTTCAACTACTCCAACAGTGAGTGAAGAAAAAAGGTGATTGATGTTCAGCCTAAAGCTCATGAATAATAATAACAGGGACATAGAACCCACAGGTGGCAGCTGGTTTCCTCATATATGAATCTTTACATTTGTCTAATGTTACACACTATTTTAATGGATGTACTGTGAACCTCACATATCATTGAACATCATGTCAATAACTAGTCCATATTTTAACTAATTAGTTTTTTAGAAGTCCTTCACCTTAGCATAATTTTTTCCACGTATGTCTTTCATGCTGAGAAGCTATGTCTGTAAATCTTGTCTTCCTGAGTAACCCAACTAATGATAGAGGTGGATCTAAGTTAAGCTTTAAGATATAAAGCCCTGCAACATTTAGGGGTGTTCAGAGCTGAATAGCTCAGACCTACCAGAGACAACATTTTTTTCAAAGTCTGGAAAAAATTCTGCTCCCTGCCCACTTTCATCTGCGGCATCTGTTTCTGACAAAGGTTCTGGTATTCTAAAGTTCTTGCTATGTTTTCATGCAGTTTGCATGGAAATAACTTACCATTAAAATAATGAACAAGGAAAGGTTATAAAATTAAAATGGAAACTAGTTCAGCTATGAGCAATTACCAAGGTATTTGGAAGAGTATTTCCCCTCAGAAAGCATGATATTTTTATATTTTAGAGGTCTTGGCAATGATTTATTTACATATGGACCAGTGTCTTTACTTTATCTGTGTCACTGTCGGACCAGTCTATCCTTCTCGTAAATAAGTTCTTACCCTGATGGCATTCAGCATGGTGGCAGGCACTTCCAAAGTAACATGGCAGCCATTCCTCTTCCTTCCTTTCCTCTCAGCAAGAAATACACTTTTCTTGCTGTTGTTTCTCGTGTCTGTCTCACATTAACATGTGAGGCTGAGGACCTGCTGTGCTGAGCTGCACGAGAGTGTGCAGCATGGAGGTGATTTCGGCTCATGAGCACTTGCGTTCCAGCAGCTACATTGACTAGAGCAAACAGGAGCAGGTGAATCACAAAGGAAGAGTGAATTAGGAGAGGCAGTAGATACAGTACATTGACTGCCTAAGTGTTTTCTAATATTTTACAGAAGCCATGACCTGGGTGAGATCCAAAGAGAGGCTTAAAAGTAGATAATGCAGGGTTGTTGTTCTTTTTTCTTTTTTCTTTTTTTTCTTTTTTTTTTTTTTTAACCTTTCCAGCAGGTACTTTTTAACCAGCAACACTCTCCAGTTACACACAGTGGCAGAGTTTGGGGAAAATTGTGATGTGAAAATCAAAAGCTGCCTCAGACTGGAAGACAGATTGCACCAGTGTTTCCTCATTGCTAGTCTACACTGCTAAGCCTACTTTCAAAAGTCTAGACTTGCCCTCCCATTGTTTCCAACAGTTGAGATGGACCATAGTACCTGTAAGACTTTGTGGTCCAGAGGGAATAACCATGGCCTAGATGAGACCATGACAGTGCCAAGGACATTAGTGAGGAGGATGTTTGCAGTAACAGGTATCAGTGGAGTTAGTCATCAACGAAAACAAAACAAAATAAAAAGCAAAACCTTAGGTGGGATCCCACTTAATAGCAAAGTCCTTTAGTTAATGATAACTTGGAAAAACAAAGCAAAACAAAAAAAGCAAAAGATTATTGCAATTAAGTCTCCCTAAAAGTAATTAAGTTTAAAAAGTAGTTACATTAATAGTAGAACTTCACAATGATGGCAAGTTCCTTTGATGTCTGTGTCTCAAAATTATTTCAGAAAGAATTTGATGTAGTACCAGTACCAATTTCTATCAGCACCAAACTGGGCATCAGTGCCAGAGGTTTGCCATTGGTCATTCTCCCTGCTAGTTAAGCATGGATCTGAGCTTGCTCTTAATTGCAGGCTTCCCTCCCTGTCACACTGCTAACACAGGCCCTTGGCTAAGCTAAGGCTAATATCTGATTCTGTGCACATGCAATTTGGAGGTATTGGGAAGACAAAATATGCTACTTTGTCTGTGAAGCTATCATCCAGAAGTAAGCCTGGCAAGCTATGGAAAACAAAGGCGCCATCAGCCTGGCACATTCCTGACCTCAAGCCCTCTCCTGCACACTTAGCTTCACTGCATGGAGGAAGGAGGGATGAGAGGAAGCACACAGCTTGCAAACACTTTCCAAATCTGGAGGTCTGCTTACCAACCCTAAATTGGTAACTGTACTGAATGGGAGTGCTCAGGATTAGTGCAATGCGGGCACTGTGTCCCCAGCAGCACACAGCTCCTTGGAGGATGCTGCAGTCCCCAGAAGCAGCAGCCAGGCTGACACTTGCCATCACTGCCTTAAATGTCCTAGGGACAACTTTTTTGCTTTGCCATGCTTAGGGTGGAAAAAGCAGAGTCCCTCCTTGGCTATACGTCCAGCTTTAGCACTGGCTGTACACATTTTTGGTTTGCTTTTCCCCACCCAGCAGCAGTCCCTTCATCAGGAAACCATAACCAGAACACACCAGCTTCTAAATGCACCTCATTTTAGATCTCTGTTCCGAGTAAGAAGCCCCAAAAACATTATTTTGTATGTAGGAGAAAGTAGTACAGCTGAGTATATGCTCACTCTTGCTGTGATTGTGTGACTGAAGGGAAGACATACCATCCAAAGTGTCAACAATATGAGTGTGAACCAAGAAGGCAGAATTATGGGAGCCAACCTGTATTAAACATTAGCTTCTACTTTCTTTATGCTAAGGATCAGTAGTCTATATTGTACACAGTGGCATTAATAGATTTTTTTAAACAAAATGCCATTTTAATATTTATAAAGCTCCTTTTATTTCAATCATTTAGACTTTTAAATATATATTCCCTGATTTTAACATGACTCTTACAGTTATTATTATTTTTTCAATATTTATTATTTGAATTGGAAGTAAGAATGGTCAGCTGAGGATCCATACGCTTAGTGAATGATTTTATTTTATTTTTCCACCAGAAATATAGTGGAAAAATAAAATAAAATCTAGCAATTAAATTGCGATATTATAAAAAAGGATAAGAAATTCTTCCAAAGGAATAGTAAAAAATAAATAAGTTGGCAATCAAATCAACTTCTAGAGCAGAGATCAATGGCTGAAATTATTTATGCTTTCAAATTTGGTTCTTTTTCTATTTTATTTTTGTAGGGCAAAGTGCAGGGCTTTTCTTAGGCAAGAGTATTTCATCTTATGCTTGACCTTTTTCCAAGCAGTCTCAACTTTTTAAGAGTTCCTTTACTACTGCCTGATTGCAACTTAATTCTGGGAAGTTTATATATATGCCTAATGGCTCTGATAAGAGACTTTGTTTTTAACATGACAGTAAAAGTTCTATGAGCTCCACTGTAGATTACACTGATTCTTCAAGGAGAGGAGCAAAGACTATTGCCAAAGTCAGTGACAGTTTGTCTTCAAATAAAAGCTTCATGGAGATTTTGTCTTGTTGGGGTTTGAAGAAATGTGACAGAGCAACATGGGGAAAATTTCATCATCACAATAGGTGCTGTCCATATTCTATAGTTTGCTGGAGGACTTCAGTCCTCAGAAATCTTTCTGCAATACAGTCTTAATCCATCAGTAAATAATAAAAGTAACTTATTTAGTTTAAGAAACTTGAGAAGAAATAAATAAAACCTTTTCTCCCAGAAGTGCATGGGCAAGGTATTTGTTCAGTCAGTGACTTTAGTTTTCCCAATAACGTTTTGGAGTTTCAATAACTTGGCTCTTGAGTAAGTTCAATTAGCTATCTAATTGCAAAAATGATATATGATGGCAGATGTAGCTTTATTTAGGATTGTGACTGGACTTTAACCCTGACAGTCTTCAATTTAGTTAATCATTTTAGATGACTTATCTTGACTATTGTTCTGTCAAAATTATTTTGGGAGCTAAAATGCTACCAAAAATATTGTAGTTTTAGAGTATTTTATTTTTTTTTCTGATGGTGGCACCACAAATGTACCGTTTTAACCAGTACAAGATTATTGGCTTAATTTTTAATATATCTGACCTTAGTCAGCCACTCACACTAGTGTAACGTGGTATGAAAATAAAACATCAGGATTTAGAGTTCAGAAACTTCTTTGCTGGAAGTGTTTTTTACCCATTTTGATTAAGTGGAAATTGCTTCGTAAGACACAAAGGATCTGAAAGATCAGACCACAGATTGTCATTTTGACTCCAGAATACTTTCATTTTTTATAAGTTTTCCACAACTTCACACAACTTCATTGATTAACCTGAAATCTTTAAAAACCTTTTGGCTAAATTTTAAGCTGTTATTGTTTAAAATAGTTCCGCTGTATTGAAATATGCTAGTTTACACTAGAAAAGAGTTTTGATCTATTTTAGATAGTCTTTATTTGAACAATTTTTGCAGAAATTCCCTGAGAAAGGACAATTTTTATCTAAGGCTTTGAGACTTTGCTGATCTACAGAGGACATCTCTGTGGATATCTCTGTGCATACATACTATGTCTTACCTGCGGAAATGTTTTCCTAAATCTGCAAAATTCACATGGTTTTCATGGCCCCCTGTTCTACTTCCATGTAGGAAAGAGAGTGCAGTTCCACTAGGGCCAGGAACCATTATAATGCTGCGTATTACAGGCAGAGTATGTCCCTTTTTTTTTTCTTTTTTTTTTTTTTTTCTGAAAACCACTCATTCTTAACTTGCTTCTTATATGTCAGATGGTAGTCAGTTTAAGGACATCTTTTGTTCTCTAACTTATTAACACAGGTGTGTTATGGTGTCCCCCAGGGCTGATGCTCTTCAAAATCTATGTTCTCTCTTTTATTTTTCTCTGTTATGGGTTGAGTTATCACCATTTATGCTGATTACACTCAGTTGTATCTTTTTTGCCTGCTGATTTCACTTTAGCAGTCTTGCTGTTTCTGCCTTGTCTTGGAGACATATGGGGTTAGATGACAGATAACTTTTCTTGAGGGGACATAACTACACACCTTTTAATTAATTCTAAGCTTTTGTACTTAGTCACATTTATTCACAGTAAACATTTACAATTTTGAAGTTAAATTTTGCTGGTTTTATTATACATTTATGAAATATTTATTTTGTACAGTTACAGGGGAATTGAGACCAACAAGGCAGCTATTTCTGCTTCTGCTCATGGTAGTGATGTTTCTGAGCAGAAGAATTTGTTACTTGATCAATAGGTTTCTCAATAAACATGAAAATCAACATCCAGTATATAGTTTCTAAAAATACATGGTTGTCCTCTGACACCCTTATGAATTTTGGATCGTAATACCTGAAATTATTCAAAATTTGATATAATATTTTATTTCATTCTTTAAATTTATTTTTTTTTGGTAGATTTTTGACAAATACAACTGCCATGGAATAGACACGAAAATGTTCATAACCATGTATTTGTTTTTGCATGATGAGAGGGAATCCTCTAGTGAAGGAGTGGAAAGTAATCTCAAAATAAGCCCAATTCCAAAAAAAAGAGGTATAGTCTGCTTGATTTCCTTGTCTCATTTTCATGATCTGTCATTTTACTTATCACATAGCAAAATTTTCATGTCTTTATTATGACATCACTTCCTTTTCACTATTGAAGTGTACATTTCATTTGACACAACATTTAATTGTATGTGCCACTTAAACCTCATAGCAGCTTGCTTCTTGTGCTCTACATCAATACTTTATTTTTCAAAGCATCATGTCCAAAGACTAATGTAACCTCAAACATTTTCACGCATGCACAGGAACACCTAGAGAGACCTTAACTGGCTGCCTCTTCTGTGGCTTCGCTTGAAAGTTTCAGTAGATGAAGTAAATGGGATAGGAATGAAACCACTTAGAAATTAGAATGACACCTAAAAGCTGTAGTGTATAGCAGGGAATAAATAAATAAATAAATAAATAAATAATAGGACATTGTGTTTACCAGACCAGAACCACCACCTGAAGGACGTTCTGCTGAAAGCCTGTCGGTGATGGAGGCTAGAAGATGGTCTCTGGAAACACACAAACTGTTCTCATATTTTTAAGATTAGTCTGAGCAAGATTATTGTTGTGATGAGTTATTTAGCTTGCTTGCAATATATTGATATATATATGTGTGTATGTGTGTGTGTTGTGTGAGTGCAGAAATATGTAGCAATGTTTTGAGTACTAAAAAATTGTGACCTAGCAAAAAATGGAACAATAACATCTAAGGATGGAACAATAACATCTAGGATATTTATTTTTAAATTTCTTTTAAAAGAAGAATTCCTATGAGTTACATTTCTTCACTATTCGGAACCACTTACTAGAGTGCGTCCCTCATATATTACCAGAATAGTTATACTTGTCCACACTCTTACACTTTCTAACTTCCAAACACAGATATGCTGTAACTTAAAACATGCTGACTAATGGAAAGCTATAGACAACATTTTTTAATAATGAAACACATAGTTACATATTTAAAAGATTCCTACATGTAACTTGATATCTAACTCTTGATGAAATGACTACACAATCTTCATTTCCCATTGAGCACAAATTATTCTCCAATTAAAGAGAATTAGAATTCAGAAATGTAGTCTATGAATTCATATTCATTCCACTTGCAATTCTGATAACTTACATTTGTGGGCCAAACACACAAAACTGCAGTCACATCTGAAGAACTGAAAAACCTAAAATCTCTGCTGTTTTCATTGTCGGCAGGGCAACTCAAATCGGTAGATCCTAAAAGACAAGAAAACAGAAACTCTGTGACTCCCAGCTTCTTAAAAATTGATCCACTGGGAGATGTCACTGTGACAGTAATCTTTAAATCTCAGATTATTCTCTGTATACCCTGGCAAAATGATTCAGAAATTTAGTTTAAAACTTGATGAAATAAAAATTTGATGAAACACTGGATCGTGTATTGTGAAGTTTTCAAATAACATTGAAGTAGTTATGCTTGGTGCCTTTTCCAGAACCTGAAAACTACTCTATTACTTTTTCTTGAAGTAGCATAAATGTTAAGTATTGAATTAAATAACTAGAATCTTTATTGAAGTGTTTATACACAATAATTTAAATAAACTGTAACAAATAAATAGAATCAAAGAATCTTAGAACATTCTGAGTTGGAAGGGGTCCACAGGAATTACTGAGTCCAGTTCCTGAATAAATAAAATACAAGTATTTACATATTTAAAATATTTAAAATGTATAAAGAAATAAAGTTTAAAGGATCCTATGAAAGGGAATACTTGGCAGCTTTCATAATATGGAATGCTGTCAGCCCTATCTACAGTTCAGGGTAGTCTATTACACAAAAATAAGTTGAAGTAGTTCAAACAGCAGTACTTCACAATACAGCAATAATTAATTCAAGGTTTTTCTTCCTTCCTAGTGAAATGTATAGCAATCCTTGGCTCTCTTTGCAAAGTTTTGCTGTCTTGGTTTGAGTAGATGTGTTATTAGATTATATCCTTTTATATCCAGGAAAATATGGGAAAGTGCATACACAACCAAAATCTCCTTAAAGTATTTTATTATAGCTTTGTGAAAACTATATACATATATATATATTTTTTTCCAGAGAAGTGCAACCATTTCTCATCAATAATATTATTTTTCCAATTCATGTTTTCTCCTGATTTGAAGCAACGATGCTGAATAGCAGGAAAGACGTAGTTTTCTTAAACACAGTCTAGACAAGAGAAAATACAGTTTGAATGCACTATATGTTTCCACCAGCTTAATTGATAGATACCTATATAAGAATAGAGGGTTCAAGTTTCTAAATAGTTCAATTTAATACAAAAAGCTGTGGTTTTGAGGCATTTGTGCTAAAATAACTATACATATTGTGATACTGGCTTCAAGTTTAATGCCAAGATATACATAATATTGAATCTCTATAGCTCACGAACCTCTCTTTTGAGAATTTGGCCCAAAATGATAAACCTCTTAAAGATAATTTGGATCCTAAGATTCCTTTTGTAAGCTAAGTGAGAATGATTGTGATTCCATTCAGAACAAATGGTATGAATGACAAGAGAATGCAGCAATAAGCCAAGTAAGATGGCTGTTTAGTTGTTATGTGTCAAAAAGAAAAGGAAGTGGCACTTTTTAGATTTGCTTTTCCAGCAATTGACAGAAGCCTTCAGTGTATAATTAAGAAAGGTTAAAGTCCATTTTACAAAGACAAGATTAAGGAAGAGTAAGGATTTACAAAGTTATAATGTTGCCAAATAAACAAATACTTAGCTCTGGTTTTGTGAGTAATAAATAAATAAATAAATACATAAATACATTTCTTTATCCAGTACACTGAGTAAAGAATCAGAGAAATGACATTTTAAATTAATTATTCAACCTAGCAACATCACTTTGGGCTATCTGAAGTTGAGTAACCTCCTTCTACCCATTTTAAACATATATCAAAACACAGGTTTAATGATGAACTGTTTATATGTTGAAAGCTCCTTTTTGGCAGCTCTTCTGTTTTTGTCGTTACCTGAATTAATTATGGTAGTTCAGAACACATCTAGTAAACATGCTGATATATCATAGATTATAAACTCATCTGCTGAACTCTTAACCACCATTGCAAAGTAGATTATTTTATTTAAAGACAGCAGTTTAAAAATTTAGACATTTAATTTAATTATCCTCTCCCAGAAGTATAAGAGGAAATCAGAGTCGTAGTGTGAATAGCATTATACTTGTATAAGAAAACTTACAGGAGCATTTTTGCCTCAAACTCAATAATTTTAGTTATAATCACTAACTATGTTTTTGTTTTACAGAAACAGTATGATTTGGAAAAAGAATAAAATTGCTTTTAAAGTACAAAAATAATTATGAACCACTTGAAATGTAATGTCTGTATTTTATTTCTCATCAGAATTCATTAGTGTGTAACATCAATAATTTAGCCCATCATTTGCCAACACTGACTTGGCTCAGTAGTTCAATCATGTAACCCTGTAAACTCACTTTCCATTAAAATGAATGTTGCTGACAAAGGATAACTAAAGAGATACTTCATTTATTAGCTAAAGAGATACTTCATTTATCAACATTTTTAAATTAGGAGTTTGGGACCACAGACACTTAGCTGGATAAATTATTCAAAGGAATCTTTGCATTAGGCCTAAAGATGTTTGTAGAATCAAATACAATGTTATCCAGAATTATAACTGCCTTTCATTTGTGTAACATGTAATTCACAGTATCCTATTCCAGAAACCAACAGAGCCACCTGCAGAGAATCAAATGACCTACCAGAATGAAATCCTGACTGTCATGTACAAAATTATAAAATGTGTAATAGTTATCTCATATTTTGATTGACTCAATCAAGCATTTCCCACAGAAAACTCCTGTAAGGAACTTCTTGCAACAGGCACTGTAATCTCCCAAAGTTGCATCTGTGGTATTAAATATTCTACATTATTTTACTATAAGCAGCGTCTTCAAAACCACTCATTATCTTCTCCAAATACATCCTTTAAAAACATTCAGGTTTTGATATGAAACATATCAGCATATCAGCTGATATGAAACATATCAGCTTGTGGCTTCTCCAGCCTTTTTCCTAAACACCTATTCTTTTTTACCTGGTCTAATTTTCCAAACTTCAACCTATTATTATTATTATTATTATTATTATTATATTTATTTTGCTGGCATATTACAATTATTTTATTCCTAAGTTATGAACAAAATAAAAACCTCTCAGGTTGTGTCTTTTGATGGTGTCTCTCTGATGGACTGAGAAACCAGTTCCTTCCTGAGGACAAATCAGTAAACATCTGTCATAGGGCCAACATAACAGGACTGTCATCTGACCGTGTACTCAAAGGGCTGATGCTGGTGGTATGGAAGGAAATAATTAAGTCTGTAAGCAGAAAGTAAATAAAGATGTTACGATACCAGTTTGTTGCAAAATGAGACATCACTATCATTCCATTTATTCTTTTCTTTGCATTGGTGATATTCTTAACCTAGAGGCAGGAACTACTCCTTCTTTTGAGCAAAGTTCCAAGTAAATTGTGTTACAGTCACTGTGCTCACAGGTTGTTGCAATGCATTCTTAGCATACTCCGGGCTGAGAAGTAAAGGATGGAATTTAGGTCTTTGTTTCCAACCACTCTCATGAGTATTTTTGAAAAGGGAGTGAGATATATAAGGCTCGTTAGATCTGCGCCAGGGAGAACAATGTCAGGGCTGGGGGAGAAGGCAATGGCCCAGCTGAAGTGCATCTACACTAATGCACGCAGCATGGGCAACAAACAGGACGAGCTGGAAGCCATCATGCAGCAGGCAGGCTATGACTTGGTTGCCATCACTGAAACGTGGTGGGACCGCTCTCATGACTGGAGTGCTGCAATGACTGGCTATAGGCTCTTCAGAAGGGATAGGCAGCACAGAAGGGGTGGTGGTGTGGCTCTCTATATTAGAGAGTGTTTTGATGTTATGGAACTTGAGACTGAGTCTGGGAATGGTAAGGTTGAGTCCCTATGGGTTAGGATCGGCGGGAAGGCCAACAAGGCAAGCATCCTGGTGGGGGTCTGTTACAGACCACCAAACCAGGATAAGGAGACAGATGAGGAATTCTACAGGCAGCTGGCAAAAGTTGTGAAATCATCGGCTCTTGTCCTCGTGGGGGACTTCAACTTCCCAGACATATCCCGGACATGCAATACAGCTCAGAGGAAGCAGTCTAGGAGGTTTCTGGAGAGTGTGGAAGATAGTTTCCTGATGCAACTGGTTAGTGAGTCTACCAGGGGAGGTGCCCCGCTGGACCTTCTGTTCACAAACAGAGAAGGACTGGTGGGAGATGTGGTGGTCGAGGGCTGTCTTGGGCAGAGTGACCATGAAATGGTAGAGTTCTCTATTCTTGGAGAATTCAGGAAGGGGACCAGTAAAACTGCTGTCTTGGACTTCTGGAGGGCAGACTTTGAGCTGTTCATGACATTGGTTGGCAGAGTCCCTTGGGAGGCAGTTCTGAAGGGCAGAGGAGTCCAGGAAGGCTGGGCACTCCTCAGGAAGGAAATCTTAATGGCTCATGGTCTGTCCCCACGTGCCCAAAGATGAGCCAGCATGGAAGAAGACTGGCCTGGCTGAACAGAGAGTTGTGGCTAGAGCTTAGGAAAAAAAGAGGGTTTCTGATCTTTGGAAAAGAGGGCAGGCCACTCAGAAGGATTATAAGGATGTTGTAAGGATGTGTAGGGACAAAATTAGAAAGGCCAAAGCTCATCTGGAGCTCAATCTGGCTACTGGTGTTAAAGATAACAGAAAATGTTTTTATAAATACTTTTAAATGAAAAGGAGGACTAAGGAGAATCTCCATCCTTTACTGGATGCAGGGGGAAACTTTGTGACGAGAGATGAGAAAAAGGCTG
>NC_066363.1:113629113-113814113 GCF_013377495.2 Cygnus atratus | reverse complement strand
AGAAAAGAAAAGAAAAGAAAAGAAAAGAAAAGAAAAGAAAAGAAAAGAAAAGAAAAGAAAAGAAAAGAGAAAAGAAAAGAAAAAGAAAAGAAAAGAAAAGAAAAGAAAAGAAAAGAAAAGAAAAGAAAAGAAAAGAAAAGAAAGAAAAGAAAGAAAAGAAAAGAAAAGAAAAGAAAAGAAAAGAAAAAAAGAAAAGAAAAGAAAAGAAGAAAAGAAAGAAGCTTAGAATCAGCAGCTTACAGGGAAGTTATGGTGAAGATATAACCATGCTTATCTAACTGCTTCAGTTTTGCATTTGGTCTTCAAGATTTGTTTGGAATGGCAGTCATCACACATGAAATTCAAGAAGAAGCAGAAATACCATACTTCCTGCTCCATTAATAAAAGGAGCTAGAATATTAGCCAGATCAATCACATGACATTTTTCTTTTTACCGATACCTTAATAAAGATTCCCATATGTGCACAGCGTAAGAAGAGTCCATCTGGTGGGGAGCAAGACATTTTTATTATAAATAAAATATCATTAATCTGGGTATATATAGAGATTTTAAAAGTGTCATCTATGGATACTTACATCAGTTATGCACAAGAGTTAATCTGCAGCTGTGTCAGGACTTGTCTTCTGTACTTGTCCATCAGCATAAGGTTGTATTTACTAGTTCAGTTCTGAGCTTCATAGTTCGGTATTTTATTTCCAATAGTGGCTACAAAGAGATTTCTAGAAAAGAGCACAAGCAAGTCAAGGATATTGACATTTCAATTTAGCAGATAGTTTCAACTCAGAAACTTGTAGTGGGACTGCAGATAGTCCATGATGGGATTGTCTTAATTGCTTTGCAGCCTACTCGATGAAAGGTTTGAGAATCCACTGGCTTAAAAATATAATGACGATTTGTGAAAAATACATACCGGTAATGTTTAGAAATCATTTGGTTTATATCTTACAAAGGTTGGGCAGATTATGAAAGCATGAGGAAAAGGTCAGACAATACGTTTTTCTTTATGTACTTCCGATTCTGATCATGCTAATGAGTTCCATTAATGAGTGGCTTTGTGGGATTTATAGGGTTGGAGGAGAAAGATCACATGGTTCACTATCATGAAGTTATATTGTTTCATGTAATAG
The DNA here is from genome assembly GCF_013377495.2 of Cygnus atratus. Classification (NCBI taxonomy): domain Eukaryota; kingdom Metazoa; phylum Chordata; class Aves; order Anseriformes; family Anatidae; genus Cygnus; species Cygnus atratus. The sequence continues at coordinate 113,812,985 of NC_066363.1, read as the reverse complement.
GTCTTCCACCTTGAACTGTCACTGCACATCTTACAGGTCTTATACACAGCCCGTAATTTTAAGGGGAAAAAAATGAATATAATTTACAGAATAAAAATGAATCAACTCAGTAAATCTTCCAAAGTCATGAAGGATTCACTTTTGATGATTTCAAAATGATGGGGAGAATTGACTAGCTATAGTTTCAATCACCTGATGTCCTCAAGACCCATATTAGCATGCTGAGTGTTATTAAGACAGATGTCTGTAGCTGTGTAAATTCCCTGTGATGAAAAAGTATCTGAATAAGCAGGAAATTAGTTCTGAAATATTGTAAAAACCTGCACTTGTTAATATGCCCTGAGGGGGATGTTACAGCTGAGGTTTAGATGTACTTATATAGAGCTCCCTATCTTAGAGCTAATGAAGAGATACTGACAGTTTTGCTGCAGTGCCTCTGAAGTGTTTTAATGACTATAGATTAATCAGTTTCTAAAGCAGTAATCTCTAGAGGTTCCACACCCCAAAAATCATAACCCAAAACAAGCAAATGACTGTCATTAATGATTAAAAAAAATAAAGAAAAGGAAAAAAAAAAACCAAAAACCTCCAAGCCCATCACCTCTTCATGTCATGAAAGCTGGAATCATTTATAGTCACATTCTCCGCAAGACAAAAAAGCCAGAGATGACACTGGATTTAGTGGAGCAGTCAGTTAATTGTTACGGTGAGAATTTTAATTTTCTTTTCAATGTAAATCACAATTGAGGAAAGCATCTGCCACCTCCGATATTTCATGTGCAGTAATTTTAAATGGATTATCACCCTGCTTGTTCTGAAGTTCTGAAGAATGACGGGCACTTGCCAATGGTCTGTGGAGTCTCTGGCTCATTGATTTTTAGCTGTCTGGGGGGAATTGGTGGGGATATGAAACGATTTAAATTAAAATAGAAATTAAAAAATAAATCATGCTCAAACCTTTTTTGCCCACCCATTTCCACACCCTATCATCAGAAACTGATTAAAATATTTTCTTGGAGACCAAGTGGGTTTGCTAGCATACTATTCATAGCCCAGGTGGAGCAGCATGTCTCTAACTGTTTCCACCTGAACTGTGGAGGGTTTCTTCTGCTCCCCATCCCAGACTTCCAGATTGGGAGGATGAGTACCCCGAGGATAACTGGTCCCCCTAGTGAAGACAGATGTAAAAAAGGCATTAAGAATCTCAGACTTTTCCTTATCCTCAGCAGTCATGTTAGGATTTCACTTGATCACGGTCAGATAAAGATTGTAACATTGACTTTGCACAGGAACATTTTTATTGGTCCAGTAGAATTTCTTAACATAGTGTGTGAAATAAAACGTCTTAGTCAATGGCCTTTTTCCCAAATAACTTCAATACGTTTCGTGTTCCACTCACAATGTGTGACATTGCACTCTGGAGTTCATAGAAATTTGGCAGTTTACAGATCCCATGTAAACTGTCCATGTTTTGTCACATGACACCTTTCTCTTTCTCTACAATTCCTAAATTAACAATTAGGTGTACATTTGTGGAAGCCACATGTCAGAATCTGCCTAGTGCTCCTGTTACAAGTAAACAATGTCTGTTGTAGGGGGGACTTGCACAATTCTTAATTTGAGAGAAGATAGCACAAGAAACAGTCTCTCATTTAAGAAACATGCTGCACTACTTAAGAGAAGTTTCTGTTCCACAGAAAAGCAGAAAGTAAGAAGCTGTGAACTAGAAAATGTTCTAATTAATTCATAAGGAACTCTGCTTTTCTAAACAGGTTATTGAAAAGCATGACATCATGTTTTTGTTTTTCTGCTCTTTTTTCATCAAAGAAAATCACAAGCTCTGTGCTCCCCTTCCCTTCCCTTCCCTTCCCTTCCCTTCCCTTCCCTTCCCTTCCCTTCCCTTCCCTTCCCTTCCCTTCCCTTCCCTTCCCTTCCCTTCCCTTCCCTTCCCTTCCCTTCCCTTCCCTTCCCTTCCCTTCCCTTCCCTTCCCTTCCCTTCCCTTCCCTTCCCTTCCCTTCCCTTCCCTTCCCTTCCCTTCCTTCCCTTCCCTTCCCTTCCCTTCCCTTCCCTCTATTTCTCTACCTTACCTTATTTCAGGAAAGTAATATACGGATTATTTGTCCGTTCCTTTTTTTTTTTCCCCTCATAAAATAACTCATCTATGAAGAGATTTTCTAGCATTTCCGTGTTGCTATTAAAGTGAAGAGGGTTGTTTTTTTTGTTGTTGTTCTCCAGTTTTTCTGTGCCTGAACTAAAATTAGTCATAGTGAAAGTCTATAAACTATCTAAAAAAAAAAAACAAACAAATGCTGCCAAAAACATTCAGCCTTGCAGAACTGAAATGATAAGAGGATAAATAGCTGCTTTGGTGAGATTACTTGTAGATTTATATGAAAAAGAAAAAAAAAAAAAATCATGTAAGGTTGGGTCAGAAACGTATGGCTGAAATCTCTTCTGCATTCATTTTCTAACTGTACCCCTAATTTAAGTTTTCTGATTTAAGCAGCCTCTGAAATATCATGAAGTATAAGTAGATAATTTCTGTGGCTGCACAAATTACATATTTTTTAAGGTATTAATGACTATGAAGTTATGATAGAGAAGGTCTTTTGACTAAGGATCTCAATGTGCCTCATGCATATTCACTAATTAAGCTCCACAATAAGCTTGCAAGTTGAATAAAGAGTATGAAGTGACTTTTCCATGCACAAAGTCTTACCAGGCTGGAAGACAGTAGCTAGTTCTGAATGCAGACCAATATTTTTCAAAAGTGCAAAGACAATTGAACTTTTTAATTACATTAAAATAGGCATGCACACTTGTATGAAGTTGCATTCTTAGAAAAGTTATCAGGAAGTATGTAATGACCACAGAAGTCAGATTCCTTGTAATGCCCCAGGAAAAAAGTTCTTTCCAAGTGTAAGTGTACCATTTCATAAATATTATGCTCTCAGACATGCTCAGTTTAATCAGAAGTAATTCACAATAAGGACAGCTGTATGTTCCTCACCCGGTGCCAACACTGTCTAGGTCTGTAACTTCTTTTTCAAGCAGAAAGTTAAAAAAAAAAAAAAAAAAAGTTTTGTTTGAACACAGGGCTTATAATTTACAGCATGGATGGAAGGATATAAATTACTGTGTTTTTTCCACTGGATCTCTCAGTGCATGACATAAAGAAAAGAACAACAGTCCCCATGCCAGTAGCGTGTTATTTAAGACAACATAAAGACTTGATGATCAGACTATGAGGATGTTTCTAAACAATAACAAAAATATTCTTTTTTTTTTTCCTCAGAAAAAATTTTCTAGAAGTAGTTGGAAAACACTTTTTTTTTTTTTTTCTCTCAGTAATAAATTTAGTCTGACCAACTCTGTTCCTTCCTATGGCAGGCAAGCAATGATATTGTCTTCTCAGAAGGTATTTCAAGGTGGGATTTAAACAAGTGATTCAAGGATTGTCAGACAAAGGGATGGTGGAGACTGAAGTGTAAAGAATGGATTGGAGAATCACAGCAATGGGAATGCGATTAGCCTGTCTACAAATCTGACAGGTACAAAATATTCATGTGCATCTCTATAGAAAGTATGAGATTATTGAAACAAGTAAAAACATTCTTACACAATAATTAGAGTATTAACAACAGCAGCAGCAACAACAACAACAACAATACAGATCCCCACAGATATCTTGCTAGGAAATTATCCAGGGAGTTAGTTAACTTTCATATCCAGTGAATGTATTAAGTGAACATGGGTTATTCTGTTCCCAATTCAGTTTGATTGTTTTGTTTGATTGTTTGTCTGTCTTCCTTCTCAGGCATCTGTTTGGACAGATGCATGACACACATCTACATAAAATCACTGATAAAGTAAAAAAAAATAAATATGCTAGCAATGCATGTCTGAATTACCTGGACTACAGGAGCAAAAGTAAAAAAAAAAAAAAAAAAATACTTTTAAGTATAGGATAAACTTATGGGAATTAAAAAGAAAGTTAGAAGCAATGGAATGGATTTTTTTTTCCTGATGTCTACAGAGGAAGGCAGATTCCTTCAGGCCAGCAGCAGAGTGACTGTCAACATACAGACAAGAGCTAATCATTAAATGGAATGGCTGGTTGTTCTAAAGTGAGAGCCTGGGCCAGGTTTCCTAAGCGGTACTCTTTCATACTCACAATTTAAATATTTATAATTTTGTATTTATAATTAACATATATACCTATGATAATACTAAGTGAGAAATAACTATGTATATGGTAGTTATTTGTGAATTTATTACCAAGAAAGCTGCTGAGAGAAGCTGGGAGTATATAGCTGTATAGCTCAGTCTGATTTTATTTAGACAAAGAGAGCAACAGGGAACAATATAAAAACCCACTAGTGGAGGGCAAGGATTTGGGAATGCTACAGGCAATAATACTAAGACAATATAGCCTAAATTTCCTCTTTCTTACTGGATTACTGAAGGATAAAAAGCAGCTACAGTGGTTTTGTGAGGAAAAGACCAAAGATGTAAGGAAGACAACTAAAGGAATTGAAAAGAGAGGAAACTGAGGCTAAGAAACCTGTGACTGATTTGATTTGTGCATTTCTTTCACAACACAGCTGTAAAAACTTCGAAAGCTTTGAGTCATCAGTAGCAGGCCAGATCTCATTTCATTCCCTCTTTTCAGCCTGTGAGAGGAAGTGGACTTTGTTCAGCCTCTGCTGAGACCTTCAGTAAGGTTTGGGCTTCTGGACTGGGTACTGGGTAATAGGATGTGTCATTGCTCCTAGTCAGATGCTCTCCTAAAGGACTGACACTTAGTGTGTATCTCCACACAGCACTAATGATTCCTGCCCCTGGTTGGTGGTCACTGGGAGAGACATCCAACATCTCTGTTTAATCTCTCTATTCCCGTATTTCTTCTGCTCACATTGCCAAGAAACAGCCAAGAAGGGGTTTCTAACAGAAAGCACACAGTACCTTTGAAAGCCATGCTACCATACATGATTTATTTATTTTTTTTTAAGCTCATAATGTGACTAATACATTTAGGAACAATCTAACACTTACCCTGTAGGCTCTGTGGTGCTTTGAATGTCTTTTATTCTCTTGTTCTGCATGTAAAATAATGTATCTCTGATTATGAAACTCCCAAAGCTTCTGCTGTAGAAATAAATAACAATAATTACAGCAATTTGTCTCCAAGAAATTACTCTGTTAAAAGTAAAATATACGTTCATTTCAAAGAGTTTCTTATTATACAAATATGGCACCTGTTTTCAGCTGAGAGCAGGATCACAAATACTGTAGATTCAGAGAGCAGAGCAGAGACTCAGGAAGTTATTAAAATGTGTTGATTGCTTTATGAGAAGTTGCAAGCTTATGAATGCTTACACTGTGCAATTAGTGACTACCAGTGAAAACACACCCTCCTCAGGACATCAGCAAATCCATGAATTTCAATAAAGAAACAACTAAACCAATTAACAAGTGAACACAAAATCAATTATTGTCGAACAGGCTAGAAAAAAACAATGTGTTAGTTTTAAAACAAGAACAGGAAAAAATAGCATTTCAAACATAAATAATTAAAAATATATACATACCTAATAAAAGTCTACATAATAAAAGTCCATACATATAACAACGATATATCTCATAAAAAGATTTGTGTATGCACATAAAACACATATATAAATACAGCATTTAAAAAAAAAAACCTGCAACTAGTCCTACCTATGTACATTACAAGCAGAGGAAGCTAGCCATAAGAGTATGTTCTGTAGTCCAGAGATCATAATCCTTTTTGAAGGACAACACAGAAGCTTTCTGGCTTTTAAATTTTTATAACAAGAGGTTTCACAGTAATGATTCAAGTGTGCAGCCTCTGAATATCTGAATGTAAGATATCAATAGCTCAACAGATATAGAGTCTTGCTCCTCAGAATGATGTCAAAGGACATATTGTCCATGATAAAGATGCTGTGACTTTGCAGAAAGGAGTCTTCCTAGATACCTGATAATTAGGGAGCTAGTAAAGACATTCAGACTCGCTGCTTTTTATTAGATGGTTCCTGTTGATTACATTTGAAAGGCTAGATGGCAGCATTGTCAACTCTCATAATTTTTACGTTTCCTGATATTTTATATTTTCCTTAAAATGCCAGCTGTCAAAATACTAAGTTTCCTTAAAAACCTCAATGTTTCTTTAAAGCTATGTTTTCAGTTGTCTGATGGTAGAAAAATGGATGGAGCTCAGAGAAGGATGAAAAAAATGGAGAATTGGGGGAGTGGGGAGTCTAAGGATGCTTATGCAGCATAAAACCAATAACATAATTTAAATCAACAAAAAAATCTCTTAAAATGCTAACCAAAATGATAATGAGAAGGAAAAAAATCTTCTAGTTTCCCCCTCAGAAATCAGAGGTAAATTACAGTGCAGATGGAGAAAAGTATTTCCCTCTTTTATTCCCAAGATTAATTGTTATTTTTAGGATATCAACAAGAGCCAGTCATCTTAGACTTCCCAAGAGCTTTATCAACTTATCTGTTCTTATCCTTTCTTCACTTTGGACTATTGTCATTTTATATTAGATCTTCAAGTCAGAGATCATCTATTTTTATATCGCTGCCAAATGCCAGGTACAATTCCAATGAAATAAATAAATAATTGCAGTATTAATAATGTCAAGTATTCATTAAAAACACTGTCACAACAACCTTCCAGGAGTAAATTCTTTTTATACTTGTAATCAGTTATGAAATATTCATCTGTTGTTGATCCTGTATACTGCAGTTAATTTGTCAGTAATTATATGAAGAAAGTTACTAAATTTACACAGTACTTAAATACCTATGCTGCTACCAAACCCGTACTTGAATTATGAGATATCCACTACCTAATATATTTCAGCTTTCAGTTAAATATATCATTTAGATTATATCACCCTTTTTTTTTTGTTTTGTTTTGTTTTTGTTTTTTAGTTTCTTTAAATGATGTTAACCTTTTTTATTCCTGCATTAAATTTCTTCACTTATTTCAAATCCACCAAACTCATTATATGGTAAAGTAATTCAAGGTATAATTTATTGATATAAACTCTGTCAAAGTAAAACTCTTCAGCCTTGCTTAAATTTACTGTAGAAGAATAATTCTGCCTGATCTTAAAATGGAACTCCTACCAGTTTATATTCCCTTTAAATATTCTTTGGAATATTTTTAAAAAGCTTTTCTTTTTTTTTTTTTCCCTTTTCACATTCACCTTTCAGCTACGGATTCTGTATTTCATCCTTTGCATGATTACCCTAGGATTTTTTTTTTTTCAGTCTTCAGCCTGGAGACACTTAAAACACTTACAGAAAAGGCATGGATCCTAGTATACTTTAAACCTATTGTGTATTCATTTTGCTAAATTCCTTTCTCAGAGATTCATGCCCTTAGCATAAACAGCCACTGATTTTTAGAGACATTAACGTCAATGACCTCTCCTTAAGATGAAATTAAATTGGGTAAACCTTTAGTTTTAGCCAATCTTTAATTAAATTCAGTGCAAACACTTCCTTCAACTATTATACTTTAAAATATATTTTGAGGACAGCTAGGTATTACTACTAGTAGTACAGAGAATTAATTTGTAAAATAAGCTATAGAACCTGCTATAAAAAACAATTATAGAAAGCACATACTTTTTGAAAAACATATAACCATGATAATAAATGTATAGTGATATCCATTATATACTATGAATGAGAACATCTATCTGTACTTTCTACATATAATAAATGGAATGCCAATGAAAATGATAGTTGTTTAAGAATTAATGATGAGGAAAAAAAGTTGGTTTTTGCTTGTTTGTTTTTCAGAAAATGCTGTTTCCACTATATATAAGTAAAATCATAAATAAATAGAATATGTTTATGTATGCATGTATGCACGTGTATTCATTTGTTTATTTATCTCATACAACTTTGTCCCCAAATTTAGATTTTCTGTCAGGTCATACCTATATGATATAATCTTATGCGGTTCTCCAGAAGAGTCTTCTTTTAGTGGATAACATTTAGCATCAAAATGGAAGGGTCTGGTATTTCAGGAAAAGTAAACCAGATATATTTATCTTTCCTTCACAATAGAAGATCTATAGGAAAGGTACAAACTTTTATTTCCTTGAGGTTGGGTTGCTAAATTTAGGTAGTCCACTGCACTATCCGTGACTCTGATCACTCTTGAGAGAATATGAAGAAAATTAAAAGGCTTGTGAGAGATGGAAGGAAGAAAAGAGTATGCAGTCTGAATATCAGCAAGAGTATGCAGTCTGAATATCAGCAATAAATGCCTAATAGTCAGGACATTAAAAGGTTTCAAGCTTTTAGTTTATACTTTAAACCAATGAGATTTTTAAGCAGTACATAGAGACAGCTCAGGGGTTTCAGCTTCATTGCATGTGTTAGTTAGGCACCCCAGGACAAAATAATTCAGAGTATACTGCCAGGAGCCACTTACCATTGGAAAAAGAGAATGATTTTGTAACCTAACTCTTATGGCTCCTTTACAGACTGGTGCTTTTGTGCCAGTAGCAACTTGCCTGAGTAAAAAGTGTGTAAGAGCTGTGGGATTTGGTCTTATCTCTGTAGTCTACCTCTGTATCTGTAGTTTTCCAATCCAGTATGAGTCATCACAGTGTCTCTCAATACCTATTGCACTTCATGTACCCCCAGGAAATGAATATGAAGACCGTTATTTTTAATATATATTCTCAGGTCTTAGGAAGATATTGATTTAATATTATGGTCTTTCACCACACCCCATTTCTACTTAGCTCAGATTCTATTTTCCATCCATATTTTAAAATTCTCATTAGAAGATGAAGTGTTTGAACACTGAAGCACTTCTTTCTTTCTCCCCCCAGTTTTCATTGAAAAGGGGAAAAATAGATTCTGCACTTGATAAAAATATGTTTTGATGACCTGGAACACACAGGTGTGTTCCACCTGTGTGTCCTGAATGTTATGTGAAATTGAACCACTACCCATCAATGGTCCTAAATGAAACAAAATAAGCAAACAATGGGTTAATGCTGAGAAAACTTAAAAATCCTGAGGGTGATCTGTACTGCTTGATGATGCATTAGCTCCTTGTGTGTAAAGCAAGCAAAGACCAGAAGTGATTTAGTGATTCGTTTAAAGCATATGTGGTTTCTATAATTTTGGCTTTTGATTTCTATGTTCATATTATTAAGTTGATAAAAACAAATGGATAAATTTAAACCATGGCTTTAGGCATGTGATGCTGCCTTTAAAATTGCATTACATTTTAAGTGCATCTGGGTTATGAAATGACAGTATTTTAATAAGCACCTAAACAAAAAATTCTCCTAAAAAGTAAGAAACTCAATCAGCAGTTGCTAAGGTCTGCTTATATGTTTTTCCCCTCTTCTTACAAACATTTCCTACTGCTGTTGACTGGTTGGGTGAGGTCTCCTAACAACAAGTTTTTGACTACCATTTCACTGATGCAAAAGAGATGATCAGCTCATTTTGGAGTTTCTCTCTGTTATCTTGGCACAGATGTTCAGCAGTTTCCCTTAAGAGCAGCCTTTTCCTCTGTGGAGGAAATGTTCCTTCCTTGTAAGAAGGTACCTGTTTTTTTTTACTATTATTATTATTATTTTTTGTTTGTTTGTTTGTTTTCCCTAAAAAGACCATACAAAAAGACCGTATAATTCTAATAATTTGATTTTGTGAATGGAAAGGAATTTGAAGCCTCTTTAAAATCCTATCTACATGGTTAAAAAAAAAAAAAAAAAAAGAGCACCAACAAGGAGTTCTTGGGAAAACTTAAATAGAAGAAGAAAGCATACATGGTGTGGAAGAACAGATATAGAAGCATTGTCAGAGAATGCAGGGATGCAATGAGGAAGGCCAAGGCCTGGTTAGAATTAAATTTAGCAAGACACATCAAGGACAACAAGAAGGGCTTCTTCAAACACATCAGCAGCAAAGGAAGACTAAGGAAAATACGGGTGCACTGCTAAATGAGGTGGGTACCTTGGTGACGACAGATACAGAAAAGGCGGAGTTACTGAATGCCTTCTCTGCTTCAGTCTTCACTGTTAAGGCTAGCCCCCATGCACTACCAAGCCCCGAAGCAAGAGAGAAAACCTGAAGAGAGGAAGACTTTCCCCTGGTTGAAGAGGATTTGGTTAAAGGTTACTGCGGCAAGCTATACATCCAGAAATCTATCTGCCCTGATGTGACATACCTGATGGTGTGGAGGGAGTTGGCAGATCTGATTGCTGGGCTGCTTTCCATTATCTATCAGCATTCATGGTCATCCAGAGAGGCCCCAAATGACTGGAGAAGTGCTGATGTGATGCCCATATATAAGAAGGGTCGTAAGGCGGACTCAGGGAAGTCCTGTTAGCCTGACCTTGGTGCCAGGAAAGGTGATGGAACAGGTCAGCTTGAATGCAATCACTCAGCATATTTGGGACAACCAAAGGATCAGTCCCAGCCAGCATGGCTTCATGAAAGGCAAGTCCTACCTGACCAACCTCATCTCCTTTTATGACTGGGTGACCCACCTGGTAGATGAGGGAAAGGCTGTTGATCCACCTAGACTTCAAAGCCTTTGACATGGTCTCCCACAGTATTCTCCTGGATAACCTGGCAACGCATGGCTTTGACAGCTACATTCTTTCTTGGGTTAAAAACTGGCTAGATGGCCAGGCCAGAGAGTGGTATTGAATGGAATGAAATCCAGCTGGCGACCAGTGGCGTTCCCCAGGGGTCGGTGTTGGGACCCACTCTCTTTTATATCTTTACAGATGATCTGAATGAAGAAATTGTGTGTACTGTCTGTAAGTTTGCAGACAACACCAAGTTGTGGGGAAGTGTCAATCTGCCAGAGGGTGGGAAGGCCCTGCAAAGGGACCTGGACAGGATGGGTCAATGGGCAGAGGCCAATGGGATGAGGTTCAACATGGCTAAGTGCCAGGTCCTGCACTTTGGTCACAACAACCCCATGCAATGCTGCCAGCTTGGAGCAGAGTGTCTGGAAAGCTGTGCAAAGGAAAAGGATCAGAGGGTGCTGACTGATGCTCACCTGAACATGAGCTGGCAGTGTGCCCAGGTGGCCAAGAAGGCCAATGGCATCCTGGTTTTTATCAGGAACAGTGTAGCCAGCAGGACCAGGGAGGTGATCATCCCCTTGGACTCTGGTGAGGCCACACCTCGAGTACTGTGTTCACTTTTGGGCCCCTCAGTACAAGAAGGACATTGAGGCCCTGAAGCGTGTCCAGAGAAGGGCTATGAAGCTGGTGAAGGGCCTGGAAAACAAATCCCATGAGGAGCGGCTGAGGGCATTGGGGTTGTTTAGTCTGGAGAAGAGAAGGCTCAGGAGAGACCTTATTGCTCTCTACAGCTACCTGAAAGGAAGTTGTGGGGAGCTGGGGGGTGGTCTTTTCTCGCAGATAACCAGCGATAGGACTAGAAGGAATGCCCTCAAGTTGCGCCAGGGGACGTTTAGGTTGGAAATTAGGAGACATTTCTTCTCAAAAAGAGTAGTTAAGCATTGGAATGGCTTGCCTAGGGAGGGGGTGGCATCACCGTCTCTGGGGGTGGTTAAGGAAATGTTGGACTTGGTGCTTAGGGACATGGTTTAGTGGGTGACATTGGTGATAGGGGTATAGTTGGACCAGATGATCTTGGAAATCTTTTCCAACGTTAATAATTCTGTGATTCTATGAAATCCAAATTCTATGTTAAGGTTAGACAAAGTTTCACTTGTCTTTTCAATATAATTGATATTTTAAGAATATTTATTATAAAAAAAATACCATTTCCTAATTACATGTTGACCTGTTTCTCTTCTGTTTGGATTCAAATCTCTGAATACATGTCTCTGCAGAAGAAATTAGGCAAATATAGAGAGAAGACTGAAGTCCAATTCCTTTTAAAATTGCATCAGTATGGCTTTGAACTTTCCTCACATTTTCAAAATACTAAGAGGTTATAGCATTTCAGCGATCTACATGATATCACTTCTTACTTTAGCAGATTTAATAGTTCCTCTGCATGCAGCAGTTTGAATTTCCTGTTAGCTTGCTGACATGTTTTTGGCCATTATTGAAGAGACTTGGTTCACTCAGAAGCCTAATAAGCATTTAGGCTTTACAATGAAGAAAGATTAGACTATCAAGCAAACTGAAGATGTGCAGACAGTTTGGTTCAGTCCTACACTACTTCAAAACACAAAGCAAAACAAAAACAGGAGCCTAGAGCAGGCCTAATTTGCAATTTCCAAACTATATATAAATTTACCATAACTGGATAGGAAATATGTTCCGTTTCTGATATAAAATTGTATTATATCGAACAAAAAAAGATTCCATGGAGTCTATAGGGTGTATGCTTTGCTATCTCAATATTAGACAATAACTTTATTATTTATGTATTTATTATTTCTTCTCAGTGACAGTTTAACTATAGAGAGAGGAATTTTTTCACACTTACAAACATTCGTTATCATTAGTGAGGATTGCGTGTTGAGTCTTTCAAAATAATTCTGACAAGGCAGAAGTAGGATAACAGAAACCTGCTTTTTATTTTCTGTGCCATACCACTTGCATAGTACAATGGGAAATGCTAGAAATAACTTCTTTGATTAAAAAAAAAAAAAAAACTCTTTAACTCTTTCCAATTGAACTGATCCTAGAGAGAAAAACAGGTGTGTTACACAACTTAGTCCATGGCTGACCCAGATTCAAAACATAAAATAGAGTTTCTGAACAAATCAGTGCTCAGTACACATCCCTGTTTATGAGGGTAAAGCAACAGGGAGGAAACATTACTAAAAAATCTTGCTGTTATTAAAAGTACCGTTTTTTATTATTATTAATTTTATTATTACTATTATTCACAGAAATGGACAAAGAGAACTAAGAATCCTGAAATTGTGTAAGAAACTGCAGACCTAAATACATGTCTTCTTATATCTCAAATAGGTTGGGTCTCCCTAAATTTGACTTTTTCGTATTGGAATGAGTATTAGTGAAAAAAAATACGAAGTTGACCTTCCCTTATGCAGGTGCAGACTAAAGGAAGAATGCAGGTCTTTACAGAATAGAGAATGTTTTCCACATCCTTCTTGTGAGATTCTTTCCACATCCTTCACATTCCATCAGTAGAGCGGTAGGATTTTTTTACAGGTTTTGAAGAGTGGGAGTGAGAGTCAGATAATAAAAGTCATTTGACAGAGAGTTTTAGGCAGAATTTTCATCATCTGAAGACAGTCTCTGGTTTCTGAAGAGCCATTTGGGGGACAGAAAAGAGCGTCTTTACACCCACAAAGAGGAAAAGCTAAATTCCAACAATGAAAACAGCAGTAAGCAATGTAGTGGTCTCACAAGTGTGCTCAGTGGTCTGATGCAGTACACATCTTTCTGCTCCAGCTGTGCACTCTCTTTCTATGAGCTACGTGCAGTGTGCTTAGTCTGTCCTTTTGATGTTTCATTGAAAATCCCACAAGTCAGTGACAGCTTCCCTGGAAAGTGAAATCAAAGCTGCCAATATGTTGGGTTGGAGGAAGAGTCTGAAAAAAAATTAAGCTCAGGAAATGACACTGAACTTTGTTCTTATTTTTGGTACTAGCTATTTCTTCATAGCAATGCCATGGTGCAATAAGGACAAAGGTTGTTTGAAGTTTACAATCTTTTGTTTGACCAGCTTTAATACATACTATTTTTATTGCAGTAGTACTTAGAAAACATTTTATGTCTGTTAATGCTACTGGTAAGAGGTGGGGAGAAGCTGCTATTTTGGTAGGTATTTTCTAATTCTGACTTCATTCCACCTTAGAACTTAGAAGGAAAATGGTCGTTCTTAGATTGATTTGCTTTTTAATTGTGAAAAATATTGGCTTATATGGAGCATTGTTAAAGCATTTTTTTAAGCTTATTTAAAGCTTTTAAAGAAGTATAGGGCAAGAATCCAAACCAGACAGAGTGTGTATATGTGGAAAGTAACAAAAATCACCACAAACTCAAATTTAAATAATGAAAAATTGAAGTATTTAATGAAAAAATGCAAAAGTGGTATATTTATATACTACTTAGATGACTTTTCAAATATAATTAATAATAATATTTAAAAAAAAAATGCACTGGAGCTCTTTGAGGATTCCTTTGATTCAGATAGAACCACACATGCTTCATCCACAACTTAACTTCTCTTTAATCTTTTATGATCTGTTGGAATATATTGATAACATTATCATAGAATCAGAGAATGGCTTGGATTGGAAGAGACCTTAAAGATCATCTAGTTCCAACACCCCTGTCATGGATAGGGATGCCACCCACAAGATCAAGTTGGCTAAGGCCCCATCCAACTTGACATTGAACACCTCTAGGGATGGGGCATCCACAATTTCTCTGGGCAACATGTTCCAGTGCCTCACCTCCCTCTGAGTAAAGAATGTCCTCCTAACATCTAATCTAAATATCCCGTCTTTTAATTTAAAACCATTCCCCCTTGTCCTGTTATTATCTGCCTGAGCAAAAAGTTTCTCTCCGTCTTTTTTATAAGCTCCCTTTAAGTACTGAAAAGCTGCAATAAGTATTGAAAAGTTGCAATAAGTCAGTTATATGCTGTAAGATGGGCTAACCTAAACTAGAAAGGAAATCAACCAGTTCTCCATCTTATTTCTCATAAGTGTCATGGTTAAACATAATGGACCCATTATCATAATGGACAAATTCTGTTGAATTGTCTTAAACCATCTCTATGTAGTTGTTTGGTATGTTCACTTGTATCTGCACTGATTTTCTAATTTTCCTCAGGGATATCCCAGAATAGTCTATAACATTTCACAGTACTGTGAGAGCAATCTAGTATACTGAAGCAAGAGCTAGGGTCCATGTCTTCATCATTAAAAACTATCCACCAGTTTTAAGGGAGTTTTAAGGACTCTCAGTTTCTACCAGCTTAATGTGGCTATCTATGGACTAAACTCAAGGACATTATGCAGGAAGGTATAATAAAAGAGCAAAAGTTGCCTGTAAATATGAAAATTTGAAGAACTACTGCTAAGACTGCCTACAAACCTATCTGCCTTTGTAGAAGGATATTTTGAGTCCATTCTAGGAATAATGTTGCACTGTGCTATTTTACCAATATTTGTCATCTGCAGGCATAATTTTTAGAAACACCTTGGCCCAGCACTGCAGGCTTAGGCAATCCTTTTTCCATCATGCATGGGGACCTGTAACAAGAGGAAGCAAAAGCATGATCCTCCATCTTGTTCTTTGCTAACCTTCTTTTTCACAAAGTCATGAAACTTACCCCCAAATTAACACCCATTTAAATGAGTACATGAAACAGATGTACATCTACAGCATATCAGCAGGGTTTTTTTCTAAGTCCTGGTTGAATGTTTGGAAGAGGCAGTGACTGCAGCTGAAGTTAATGGCTTTTATAAACAGGTTTGTCCTGAAATTTAAGCATGTCAAATTGCTGAATCTCATGTTAATTGTGAATTGAATTTCTCAAATTTCTAAATATCAGCAAATATGCACCTGTTATGCCCAGAAGCAAAAAACTCAGCTTATGATTATGATCAGAGAGGAATACTACCGTGATTCACATCTACTCCTGTTTACTTTTGCTTACTATATGCGGAAAACATATTAAGAAAAAAAATTAGACAAGCTGGCTGAAACTGGAAAGGGAAACTTTAGTCCTCTATCTTAGTACCCTGCAAATGATTTAATATAACATATAGGTTTAAATATGACCTAAAGTGATAGCTTAATCTTTCAGTCATTTTGTCATGTGCAGTAGGCCTGGGATTACCCACTGCAGAACTGAAATTCTTTGGCTGGAGAAAGCATCTTGCTCCTTACCTGCTTCAAGACAAATAATATCACTCCAACGAGATTAGAGCCATTACTCTTCCTGACCTGACCCAAATGGTACAAATGGGATTTTAAAGACAGTGTCTGCTCAAAGATCCAACAGAATGATGAGGTGCACAGAATAGCTACCACAAGGAATCGGCAGTTGATAGACTGTCAGTGTTATAAAGAAGATACACTATTAAGTTTAGTTATTATCCCAGAAGAAGATTATAGCCATAGATCCAGACCTTTAATTAAATGGGCAGCACAGAGAGAAAGAAAAATAAACAAACTTGTGAGGAAAAAAAAAAAAAAAGGCAACTTTACTGTCTTGGTAGCCAGTCAATGAAGCAGAAAAGCAACAGTGAACAATGTGATTTCTCACAGATTGCTTTTTCCTTTTTCCTTGGTGAAGGGGCAAAAAGTGGTGACAACAGAAGAAAATGATGACATTCATGAAAATTATGCTTTATTGGCTAAGCAGAAAAATAACTCTGGATTTCCACTGTAAGGAAAGGACAAAAAGAAAGAAGGAAAGAAGGAAAGAAGGAAAGAAGGAAAGAAAGAAGGAAGGAAGCAAGGAAGGAAGGAAGGAAGGAGGGAAAAAAAGAAAGAAAGAAAGAAAGAAAGAAAGAAAGAAAGAAAGAAAGAAAGAGAGAGAGAAGGAAGGAAGGAAGGAAGGAAGGAAAGGAAGGAAGGAAGAAAGAGAAAGAAATAAAGGAAAAGAAAGAAGGAAGGAAGAAGGAAGGAAGGGAAGAAGGAAGGTAGGAAACAAGGAAGGAAGGAAGGAAGGAAGGAAGGAAGGAAAGAAAGAGAAAGAAAGAAAAGCGAAAGAAAGAAAGAAAGAAGAAAGAAGAAAAAGAAAGAGAGAAAGAAAGAAAGAAAAAGAAAAGAAAGAAAGAAAAAGAGAGAGAAAGAAAGAAAGAAAGAAAGAGAGAGAAAGAAAGAAAGAAAGAAAGAGAGAGAAAGAAAGAAAAAGAAAGAAAAGAAAGAAAGAAAAAGAAAGGAAAGAAAGAGAAAGAAAGAAAAGAAAGAAAGAAAGAAAAAGAAAGAAAGAAAGAAAGAAAAAAAGAGAGAGAAAGAAAGAGAAAAAGAAGGAAGGAAGGAAGGAAGGAAGGAAGGAAGGAAGGAAGGAAGGAAGGAAGGAAGGAAGGAAGGAAGGAAGTGAGAATTATTTAAATTGTAGTAGCACATATTTTGAAGGTGTCTTTGTTTTTACTCTGGAGAGAACTACTTCACTTGCTCTTGAACATGAATAAACACAGGATAAACTTTAGCATTCACTTGTCCTGAATGTTACTACCCTTGGGCCACAGTATTGCAGGATAGAAATGCCCATCATGTTCTCTTCGAACATGAACTTAGAAAATGTGAGAAAATGGAAAAGATACATAATGAGAAAAAATATTGGTGATTTCTGAAGGTTACGTGAAGAAACAAAAATATATTTGTTTATGTGGTTGGGGTAAGTTTGTTTCTTAAACTTTCATCATCCAGGAACATTCCCATAGAATAATACATGTCTGGAACTAGTCCTAAATTACTCATGTTTATTCAGAGTGAACTATACCTTACTTCATGATCAATCCTTGGATAATGTTCTTTTTGCAGAATAAGGTTGTGTAAGCATGCACACAGCACACAGTACAAGCTAATTTGTCAATTATTTGTGAAGAATGTGACAAGAATTGCCAAGTTCTCATAATCAAATGTTTGCTGAGAGAAGACAAAACTGCTTCATTTAATAACACTTAAAATCTTGATAGATTCAGGATCAATTTGCTCTTAATCTGATCATCACTGCGCAGAGGAAAATGAATTTAAAAATTCTGGAAGTCTCCACTGATATTTATTTTTCCAGTGTCTCCAGACCTGCACTATAAAAGTTGCAATATATAAAAAAGTGCCATGACTGAGAACCTTGAAGATGTCAAGAATAGAATTGAGACTCTATTTCAGTGAATGCCAAGATGAAGAATTGCATAAAAAATACGAAAAAGGTATAGCTATCAATACAGTTGACAAATAATGAACCTTCTCAGTTGATTTAAAACAGGTTCTACAAGCTACATTGGTGGTGGGCCTTATGGTGATTATTAAAATATTCTGTTTAATATTGTATATTTATCAGAAAAGTCTAATGCAATTTACTGTAACTTATGTCAACTATTTGAATTTGAAGAGATTTCCCAGGCATTGTGGGGAAAGAGTAAATTTCATAACTGAGTCATAACTGCCTGAGTAATGAGATTTTTGTTTTCCAACAAAACAAGGAACTGCTACTCTAAGCAATGTGAAAACATCTAAAAATCTAGCACAATAGTGGGTTCTTGCATTTTTGGGTTCAGCTGTAACAAACACATGGTGCCACGAATGGCACTTCTTCACCTGTGTATAGGGTCATGCTGCTATTATTACAGCAAACTGCAGAGGTCAGTCCTGTAGTTCCATCTGTAGTACCGAAGGCTTCTATCAACTGAAGACCCAGTTTTCAATCTCTGGTCATGACCAAGTTGGCAGTTGTCATATAATACAACTGCTTATTATAGTAGCCTAGTAACTTCAATTTGAATAAGGAAACAGTTGTGGAGTTTGAAATGAAATAATAGCAAAGATATGTAATATCATAATTTAATGGAATGTGCTTTCACCTTTGGGAGCCTAACTGTAACTTTTGAACTGGTCATCTGAATCATTCATTTTAATGAGACCCTGGTTATTTATTTATCAGTGCATAGTAGCTTTCTTCACAAAATTGTAACATGCTGTCAGCCTTTACATGACAGAACCAGAGGTCTGGAATAATAGAGACATTTACCCTTAAGGATTAAAATAATTGAGTATCTAGGTAGATTGGCATAGTATCTGCCTAAAACGTTCACCCTTACAAGTCTTTCACTTTAGTATACATCAAATATACATATGGATGTTCTCATTCACATGATGTCAAATCATATTGACAGGCAACTTTGATTTTCTGTGGCTAAAGAGGATTACTGGCAATTATTTTAAGAAGAGAAAAATTTCATATGAAGTTCTGCAGAAATTTGAGTTATGAAAATGATTATAAATAACACCTATAGACCCCACCACACAATTAATCTTAAAACTAATTCCAAAGAAAGAATAAAAGTTAAAGAAGGCTACTAAGACATAGGGATGAGCTGTCTCAAATATAAGAATTTACCCGTGCAAGCCCTTATTCATGTGAATAATCACATTGGACATCATCAAAGTGCTCACACAAGTAAAGCTTTGCAAGATCAAGCTAGTATTTTGCTGACTATCCTTAAAATCAAGGACATTCAAGAAATGAGAGAGACAGAACAATGATTTCACAGTATTAAACATTAAATCTATGATCAAATATTAAATGGAGGATTAGAGAAAATGACTAAGATACATTGCTTTTAATTGTGTAAATTATGGACCCAACTGATGGTTTCATTTGCAAAAGGAAAATAATTTAAAAGGTTAATTGCAGTGTCACCTCACCATCTCCAGTTGTTTTTCATGTTGTGCAAAGCAAGTGTGAGCAGATGGACAAAATGAACATCTGGCAGAGAGAAGCAAGATCAATGCTGCTGACAATCTTGACTGATTTCTTTCAATGTGCACACAAAATAATTGGTGACAGAAAAGGGAGCCAGAAATAAAGCTCTAAGACTAAAGTGAATTTTTGTTGATGCTGTTAGAGAACAAACTGACTTCTGTAGCTCTCCCTGCCAAAGCCTGTAAGGCCTTATATCTTCAAAAAACTGGTGATAATTGGCTTTTATACAACAATATATGTCCTTAAAATGAGTGACAGCCTCATGCAGTTTTCTTCATTCACATTTAATTTGATTTCTAAACCCACCAGACCCTAACTTAAGCTTGATTTTTGTAAATGTGTGCCTGTGAATTAAGTGTAAGGTTCTTCCTTTTCATCCAAATATCACCATGTGAAAACAAACATGGTAGATCCTATGAACCTCTTGTGGTTTAACATGGCAGGCAGCTAAACACAACATAGCCATTTGCTCACTACCTCACTAGGGGTAGAGGAACCATTTGCTCACTAGGGATAGAGGAAAACACCACCTGTGCTCTCACTCCATCCACTAATCGTCCCAATCCCCATTTTGATAGCCTTCAGGCTTCTCTCAGGGATTTCATCACTGCCAACCTGAACTATCAGTAATGGATAAAAACCAGAAGGGTGAACCATGACAGTAAGTTTCCTGGTAATGTCCCTGACCCAAGCCCCAGGGAGGCAGCAGACTTCCCTACGGTAGGGTCTGGCCAATATATGGGGCCCTCTGACCCTCTCAGAAGGGAGTCACCTGTAACAATTACCCTTCTTTCCTTCTTGGTGGAGTAAGTCTTGAGGAATGGAGTCGACTTCCTTGCCCTAGACAACTTCCTGTGTGGACCTTCCCCCACATCCTCACCTACCCGTCCCTCAAGCTCCAAAGCCTCAAACCTATTGTGTAAGGGTACCTTGACTTAGCCAAATTGATCTCCTGCCTCCCCTTCCCACTTTTTGCATGTCGGATTGAGAGTTTTTATGCCCTAAGAGAAAAAAAAAAGGTCTTTAAATATGTCTCATTTGTTCTTTTATCTCTGAAGCACGTTTTCAAAGGGATACTATGCCCTAGTGCCCTAAACAGACAAATTTTTACCTTTCTGAGGTTTAGTGTCTTGACTCTACTTTTAACTATGCTCAAGATTGAGAATTCTACCAGGGAATGATCACTGCACCCCGGGCTTCCTCCAATCTTGACATCTCCAATAAGTTCTTCTGCATTAGTAAGCAACTAGTCCAGCAATGTCTCTTTTCTAGCTGGGCTCTCTATCACCTGTACAAGGAAATTATCCTCAGTGTATTCCAGTAGTCTCCTGTACTGCTTGCAATTTTCTGTTCTGCTTTTCCAACAGAAGTCAGGGTGGTTGAAGTCACCTAGAAGGATCAAGATCTGTGAGCATGATGCTTCCTGCAGTTGAAGAAACGACTGTTCATCGACATCCTCTCCTTGATTCAGTGACCTGTAGTAAAAACCACCAACAAAGTTTCCTTTGTTGGCCTGGATTCTAATTTTCGCCAATAAGCTGTTGACCTGCTGCATCTGGAATACTGTATGTAGCTCTGGAAACGCCCAGCAGAAGTGAGAAGTCAACAATCTGGAAAGAGTCTTGTGGCAGCTTCCTTTTGTTGGAGCAGGCTGAGAACAGAATTTGGTTAACTTGCAGAAGGTTAACAGAGGGTCTAATTGCTTGAAGAAAGAGGTTGAACCAGAAGTTCTGAAGTCTTTGCCAAATTTTCACTATTTTGTTTCCATATTCTGAAAGCCAGGATCAATTCTATTCAGATCAGTATTCCAGATATCCTGATGTTTAAAGGGCAGAGTTCTAGGGATGGTATTAGAGAGTTTTTGAAATGGACATATTTCACAAATGTGAATTTTTATGTTGCTTTAATATATAGCCTTTTCTCTCTGATGGAGAGATAAAAAGGAGCTTCTATGTATACAGCTATGCCTGAGAGCTGTTCCCAAACAGTTTATCCTGGCTATCATTTTTTTTCACACTTAATATTTTTTAAACCAGTTTTAAATCAATTCTGATTAGCTAAAGACATATCTGTATGTGTGAGAGGGAATACAAAGTATAGATGATATTTCTATATCTGCATACATATTTGTGACAAGCAGTGCTGTATAAGTCTAAATAAATAAATAAATAAATGAATAAAACTTGCTGAAGAAACATGGACCTGCTTATTATTATAACTTGCAGTAGAGGAGAATGAACGCATAGAGAAAGTGAGGTTGATAAACTGAAGGAATGGATTAGCTGCTGCCATATTTGCTGAATAATGACTGAGGATTACAATGGTCAAAAGTTTCTTCTACTGTGTTTCCACTCTGTGATAACAGTGGGCAATAGCCATTTGATTCTTTCAACAGTTACTATAATAATGTTAAATCTTTTGGACAGTAGATGAGAGAAAATTTGAATTTCTATTTCTCTTTTCTTCCTCACTGCTTCCTTGTACTACTTGTATCAGGGAACATGTTACCAGGGTACCAGCATTCCTTCCTATGCTGGGCATTGCAGCACAATGTGAGAGTAGGAGCTTGAATTTCCACATGGTTTTCTGGGGAACATATTAGTTTTCCTGCTGGGACATGCAGGATCCTACCTGCACAGCTCTGGCTCTTCCCAGGTGAAGATGCAGCAGCCAGGAATAAACCTACCTCCCTCCCTTCTTGGTTCCCTATAATTTCTGTCAAGAAGTTGTGCAGGAGGCAGTGAAGAAGAAAAACAAATTAGGAGGTTTAGAACAGGTCTCTAAGTCCTGTAAAGCAGCTCAGGTTCAGCACCAGATTCTTATCAAGAGTGGAAGTAATAGAAGTGCTTAATTGTTTAATTATTATTTGCTTGCATATGCTTGGAAAATCAGTTCTTTTCACATTAATATTCAACTCACAACTGTTTATGAT
This sequence comes from Cygnus atratus, assembly GCF_013377495.2. Classification (NCBI taxonomy): domain Eukaryota; kingdom Metazoa; phylum Chordata; class Aves; order Anseriformes; family Anatidae; genus Cygnus; species Cygnus atratus. Next base: position 113,790,618 of record NC_066363.1, on the reverse strand, counting down.
TTTTTTTTCTTTTTCTGTCTGATGATTGTAACAAGATAATTTTCTGAGGAGGTCCCGAAGGCCAGATTCATAAGATGGTCAACTAACCTGAGACAGGGAACCTGTAAGTATGCTTCTAGATAGAGCTAAAAGCAGCTTTCTAAAACCTGTGGGGCTTTATCAGCTGTAGCCCTCTCAATGAGTTACTGTAGCACTTTTATTTTGATAAGGAGAGGTGAAAAAAGCAGAAGACCTTATGGCCAATTGTAAGGCCTTCTAAAAGAAAAACAATATGCATGAGGACAGACAATATCATGCACGAGACTGAAGAGAATTAGAATGAGTAGTGTCAGATTAACAGAAAAAAAAAAAAAAGGAAAATGTTAATGGTTCATAAGAATTCAGAACCATTTTACAGTCTACAAGAAAAATGTGTTGCAGCAAAATGGCCTTTTACTGGCACTGTTCCAGACCATAATAATTAAAACTGAGACAGTCTTTAAGTATTTTTTTCTTTATAACTAAAATGCTGGAAAATGTAAAACAGTGAAAACAGCATGGTGATTAAAGTCATGAACATCAGAATCCACTCAGAAAAATGCTGCATTCTCTGATGGGGGTTCAGAAGGAAGTTAGAACTTCCTTCTGAAGAATAACCTTAAAAATTATTAGGCCATATTTAAGACATGAAATAGATATAGATGAAATGTGTATACACTTCAAAAAATATTCAGAATTTAAAAATTAGATAGGCTAGTGAAAGTCTCAGGTTTCAAATTGAAATATACCAGATTTCTCCAAAATCTGATGAAAGAAAGATGGTAAGTGAAGCTCTGTAAATAGCAAAATAAAAAATTATTTGTGACTAAGAGATAATCATGCCAGAAGACATATCGCCTTACATTAACAAGTCTTTAAGTTATATGTGTGGAAAGTATTGCTATTATCACAAAAGAGCACATAGAAATGAAATTCTATGTTGAAGAGGGGAAAGTACAATATTGGGGTTATACTCTGATTATCTGGTGGGGATGGCAAGTGTTACAGGCTAAGAGATATTTGAAAAGCTGTAACTGTACAAACCAGGATATTTTGATGACTTAATGTGGACTGGATCAACTTCATAATGCACAAGGTGCAATGAGACCAGTTTTTGACACCATCAATGACTACTTTGTGAATCAGTTAGAGACTTCAAGATCTGGGACAGCCTTTTGGTATGTTTCGGTAAGTGTTGAGATCACAATTCAGGATGAAACTGCCAAAGGAAAACTCTGTAATAATGACAATAATGCAATTAAGTTCTAATCCTTATAGGAGAAAACCAGGAAAATAACCATCTTGTAAATTTTAAACGGAAAATGAACAAAATGAGGAAGAAAACCAAAAGACAGCCAAAAAATAAAAGACTTGTAAGGCTCATAGAGAATGGCCACTTTTGCCTTAGCAGATCAGTATTATAAATCACAAATTAAGTATGACTTTTAAAGAACTCAATAAAATCTAATCTGAACAAATTGAAGTACTAGAAAATGATAACAAGCACAAAGACATCCCTTTATAAAGAGTAAGCTGTGTCTTGATGTGGAGAACTGAAAAGGAGTAACTTAAAAGTTAGTTCTAATGTAAAGTAAAAGCATAATAAGCTACATGAGAACATTTTGGAGGAGGGAGGGGGGAGTCAGGTTCCTTATCCCAACACACTTTAAAATACCTCAGAAGTATGACAAGAAATTATAAAGAACTGTCGTAAAGCTTGCAAATTATGATGTTATAAAAGTAAAGGTCTTTGCAAAACCAATTAACATTTTTCATTGGTTTACATAGTAGAATTTTGGGAGGCTCTCACATTGGTGATTTCTCCTCTGTACTTACAATGATGAACTGTGTAAAACTGAAGTGTTCATAGAAATGGTTTTAAAATAAATTGTCAAACTTTATAGCAAGAAATTTCCAAGTATTTTAGGAAATTCTTATGTAACATTACAAAACTTTCTATAGTGTAAAATACGCTATTTAACTTGGCCATAACATGAGGGGAAGATGGTTTTTAAAAATAACTTACATTTACAAAGGCTACAATAGCCTGCTCAACAGACAAGTGATACCCTCACACACAGGAAAATAAAAGGATGAAAGTCACAGAACCATAGAATGGTTTAGGCTGGAAGGGACCTTAAAGATCATCTAATTCCAACACCCTTGCCATAGGCAGGGATACCTCCCACTAGACAAGGTTGCTCAGAGCCCTATCCAATCTGGTCTTAAACACTTCCAGGGATAGGGCATCCACAACTTCTCTGGGCAACCTGTTCCAGTGCCTTACCACCTTCAGAGTAAAGAATTTCTTCCATATAAATCTAATCTAAATCTAACCCCTTTTAGTTTAAAAACAGTACTCATCATCCAGAGTTAATCCTATTGCTACACCCCCTGACAAAAAGTCACTCTCCAGTTATTCTGTAGGCCCCCTTTAGGTACTGGAAGGCTGCTTTAAGAACCTTCTCATCTCCAGCCTGAACAACCCCAACTCCCTCAGCCTGTCTTCATACGAGAGGAGCTCCAGCCCTCTCATCATCCTTGTGTCCCTCCTCTGGACTCGTTCTAATACCTCCATGTCTTTGTGCTGGGGGCCCCAGAGCTGAACGCAATATTCTAGCTGGGGTCTCATGACAGCAGAAAGGAGGGGGAGAATCACCTGCCTCAACCTGTTGGCCATGCTTCTCTTGATGCAGCCCAGGATACAATTGGTTTTCTGTGTTGCAAGCACACTTTGCCAGCTCATGTCAATCTTCTCATCAACCAACAACCTGTAGTCCTTCTCCTCAGGGCTGCTTTCAATCTATTCTCCACCCAGCCTGTATTTGTGCCTTGGCCCAGATGCAGGACCTTGCACTTGGCCTTGTTGAACCTCATGATGTTCACACAGGCACATCTCTCAATCTTGTCAAGGTCTCTCTGGATGGCTTCCCTTCCCTCCATGGTGTAGACACTGCACCACACAGCTTGGTCATGACCATAAGGTTCTGTACTGGGACAGATGAACATTCACAAGTAATCAGTGAAGGGAGAGTAGTAATAGAGGAAAGTTTATAACATGACAGAATTATTTGGAATTCAACTGAAACTGATGGCAAGATCTTGTAGAAAGACCTCAGATGATATTGTCTGGCTGAGTGGCATTATGACAAAATAAAAACTGTTCCTATTCAGCATAAACAGGACATTGAACCAAATGGACTTTTGCGCTGACTCTACACGAACGTTATTATCTTCTAGACAGTTTACTAGGACTAGAAAATACAAGTGAATGGTTCACTCAAACACTTTCTCATGGGCTGCTTTTAAGACTGTTGGAATAAGGCAGAAAAATGCCCACAGATAGTCTCCAGGCAGGCCAAGGGTGCCTGGAAAACAAAACAGTACATTTTTAGCAGTTCCTTTGTGTGAAACCTTCAATGACTGCAGGATGTTTTTGTTTATGAGCCATATTTCTAGTGAAGTCAAAGAAAATGCAAGAAATATCTGTTCATAAGGCCATCACCTACATGGCACTAGCCAATAAAAACATGATATGAGAAATTGCCCTAAATCTAATCAATTACACAGATTACAACCCTCAGTTTTTCATGACCAAACATGCTAAATCCTTATGTAGCCAGTTTTAGTTCTGATAAAGAAAATGGTGGTGTTTTTTTGGTTGTTGGTGGTGGTGGTGATTTTGTGTGTGTATGTGTGTGTGTGTGAATATTTTCACTTCAGTTTGTGATATTCCAGTGCTACAGCAAGAAACAAGATAAAAAACCTGAAGATGCAGCAGTAAGTACAACTGCAGCACCAGCTTGTTAGTGAAATCTGTTAAAGAAAAACATAATTTTGGAAGAGATTTTGTAGAAGAGACGTATTTGCTTCATTAATTTTAGGGCTATTTCCAAGAATCTGTTCAGTGCAGAAAAGTACTAGGAAGTTGGCTTAGAGAATCTCTAGCACTATAGATGGGGAACTGACACCTTTCTGTATGTCTCAGCCTTTTCATATGTATCATCCTAACATAGATTGACCAAGGTTTTTGTCCATTTTTGTTATGATGTGGTGGACTAAAAGAAGTGTTCCTTACTTTCACTGAGCATAATTTTTTGTCATATTGCAAATGAAGCTGCAGCCTGCTGATTTTGAATCCCACTTCTTGAACACTGTGTCATCCTTCACTTGTTTGTCCAAGTGAATAAGTATTCTTACTAAACTGCCTAGGACTTTGCAGCCTCAATTGAATCACGACGCCAAATGTTACAGATATATAATAAGTGACTGGATTCTTTCAGTAAATACAAGAACATTTAAATATTCATTGCTGTAGGTAGTATTGTGCTGAACAAGTGAATAAAGAATAATTATATAGTGTGTCAAGAACGTGTGTTCCAGAAAAAAAAAAAACTGTTTAATTTAAAAAAAAAAAAACAACTTCTTGATAGAGACCATTGTAAATGAGATAAATACTTTATTGAAGCAGCCAGTAGCACTGACCCAATACTCTCATTTATGAAACATGTTTATTATCTATAAAATATGCCCACTTATTTAACTCAGAACAAGAGATCTAGATACTTTATACTTTGGCATATCAAGATAAAAGCAATTTGCCAGTGGGAATCACAAATATTTTTTTGCAAAGTTCCGGCAGCACAACAATTACAGTGACAGGAAATAAGGTATTCAGGAGCCTTCTCAGGAGAAGGCTTTCCATTCAGCGTCAAATGGACACTTGTCAAGCCAAGATGAATGCACATACTTAAAAGAATGTCGTCCATCCAGCTTGACACCTTCTGTAGGCTGAACAAATTCAATATGCTTCAGATATGATAGTTCAAGTAAATGTGTGAAGCACCATATGGAAGAAGTGAACACCTGCTGCAAGGTGTCACCTAGCAATATTGCATGTGTCTGATGGAAGATTGCTGACATAATTCACAGAAGGGACAGAGTTTGTCCCCTACAGATGAAGAAATGATGGCAGTGTGACTCACAGGGGACTTGAAAGAAGAGTGGATCTGAAATCTGTCACTTTTAGAAATATGTCCTTCAACAGTTGCAGTTGCCATTTTTTGTAAGATGTTTTTTTTAACTATTATCAGCTGCATGATTTTTATTTATTTATTTATTATTTTTTTTCCCTTCAGTTCACAGAGTTGATTTATGGGGATGAAGGTTATCATTTTTTTATGGCACTTCAGAAATTACACTGACTTCCTAGTACAATCTTTCTTTTCCTTGCTTACATGGTCCACTAAATTCACGTTTATATGATAAAGAACTTTTATTATGATAGAGAATGTAGGATGATCCCTATTTTATGAATTGTTTAGGGAAGACTGAGAGTTCCTGGAAAGTAGTAGGAGCACAAAAAGCTCTCTGCACGATGTGATAACATTGACTGAAATGAAAGCGTTATCACATAGGAACATCAAAGATGTTATAAACATGCCCAGGGTCAAAGGCACACAGAGCTCCCTGGAGGGAGGAAATAGAGAGAGGGATAAATCACACTGTTCATTCAGGATATCTGAGAAAATGGCCAACAAAGTAAAGTTGGTTGAGAAGCCAAAGATGTACAGTACATTAAATGAGTATATAATTTCGACTCCTGTAATTATAATAGGCAAGAATGAGATAACTATTTATTAAAATAAGTAGGAAGAAGAAGATTTTTTGAGGATGAACATTTGTGCATAGGGCAGAGCACAGTTTAACATTTAGACTAGCTTCTGAACATTGTCTCTCTGTGATAATTTATGGGGAGGATTTTTCTTTCTTTTAGCTAAGCATATCAAGCTTGGTGAGAATTTATATGAGTGCAAATAAAGAAAAAAAGAAAAGCATAGAATGCAGGAAAATAGTGCTTCCACTATTCATTCCAGCTTTTGTTCATTTATTTAGATTAAGAACCCAGTATTCTAGGGGCAGATAAATAATAATAATAATAATAAACAAACAAACAAACAACAACAACAAAAAACTAGTGTTACCTCTCTCTAAAAAAGTCCTTATACGCAAACAGATTTGGTTATGTTCCTCAACTGCTCCTTAATAAAACCAAGTCACAGAGTCCCAGGAGTACTTACAAAGCTGATACTGCCTGCAGCACATATCGTGGTGTAGGACAGGGAAGCTCTCAATCAGGTCTCTGATTTAGGACTAGAAAGACAATAACCACCATCTATGAATATTCAGCATAGATCACCCTAGACGAGCACCTTTCTTTCTTTCTTTCTTTTTTTTTTTTTTTTTTTTTTTGTCTTCTCTGCATGACTAGCTTTGGTATGTAGGAATAAAATACGAATTGCATTAACTTAATGTTTAAGAGGCTTTGGGCAGCATGGTTCAGGTCTAAAAGCAAAGATAATGTAGTAACTCTGTAACAGCTAGGTATTGGTGATACAAAGTTGATTGTCATACTTTTTAATGTGAACACAATCAACAGTTGACTGAGCACGAACAACTGAAAAACTTCAAAATTCTGTCATTTAAAACTGAATAACCAATAACTAAAGGGCTGTCTATAAGGAAATAGTTGAACCTTGCCCTGCCATTTCCTAATCATTCCTATGTTGACTACTTTTACCTGCTATACAGTATGACCAAATTCTTTAATTTGTTTCTTCTTATTGAAAAAACAAACAAACAAACAAACAAACAAAAAGCAGCAACAACAACAACAACAACAAAAGATTGTCTCAGATTTTTTTCATGCATGATTATAAGTGTATTTGTATATATGTGTATGCGTCTGTCAGATGATATTACTGTGAGGTAAATATGCATGACTGCTTAATTCCAGGGAAACAACCTATGCATCATCTGGCAAGGTATTAAGTACACATAGGTTATTATGAACCCTGCAGCTACATTAATTTAGCAAAGTTTTCATAAATGTGTCACTGAATTAGCAAGGAAACTATTTCTTCCCCCTCTGTCTTGCTTTTGTTTTGCAATTGCATCCCTTCTGCGTCTATGTAATGAAGAAGGTCCATTTACACAAAGAATGAGAAGGTGCAATTAGTCATCAAAATAAGGCAATTTTATAAAGAAAAGGTTGTTCTGTAATAATTTGTTGCAAAGTTGGAAATAATTGGAAGCATTTCTCTAAACACTTTCTATAAATATGGCATCCCGGGTAAAGGAATTATTATTATTTTAGAAATTAATCTAATTTTTGTCTGCACATTGTCATTTATGTGAATAGGACTTGTCAGCTTGATTTGTTACAATGGCTGAATTGCTTGCTTAATCTCTGAAATATAAATAAAACATTTAATTGCTTTAACTGGGACTGTTAACCTTTTCAGTACTGCTCTCTTAATGTGCATCTCAGGAGCAAGCTTTGCTTTTGATTTTAAAAATTTAAAAATATGATCTCAGTAAGGTTATTGGAAAAAAAAATAAAATAATAAAAAAAAGAAGTACTTTAAAGAATGGTTCACTGAAGAATCCTAGGGTGTGGAGTACAATAATGTATAGGATAGAGTCCCTTCCAGACCAAACTCACATCCATGAGACATACAAAGAGCACATGATTTTTCCAACTCAGCTCCATTAGCTATTGTGGATGAAGTCCATTGATCAATTTTATAGGTAAGAGTAGATAATTTGATAGTCCTAGCCTAGGAATCTGGGCAATTTGTATTCAGTTCTGTTTTGTGCTGTCCCTGAAACTGAACTACAGAAAAAAAAGAATAATACAGATTAACAGTACTTCTGATTGGAATGTTGTCCAGATCGAAGCATTAAAGACTGAGGCAGAATAAGTTCTTCATGCAGCGTTTTGTCAGTAGATGAGAAGCATCCAGCATGCTAACATTGCCTTGTGAAACAGAAAAATAGGAGGGATCTTCAGAGATATTCTGACTTCACGCTCAAGCAATTCTGAGAGCATCGAAATAAAAGATGGGGTAGAGCAACCATATTTTATACCTATATTCACAGTTTTTCAGCACCAGTAGATCTACTTTATTAATACACTGGCAGCTGTTGCAGGAGACCTAGTAAATGAGAAGCTAAAAGCTCGAGAGAGTTATCAGTTGAACTGCAGTTTAAGAAAACCTACAGGCTATCTAGATCTGTCAGTAAAAAATACTGCAGTGTGAGCACTCAAGTTTAACTTCTCTGAGAAGCAAGAAGACTGGTGTGTACAAGCAGAATATTAGTCACATCCAAATTTTTGCTTTATAATAGTATATTGAGCAAAACCTTTATTATTGTTATTATTATTATGTTGTTGTTGTTGTTTGTTGTTTTTGTTGTTGTTGTTTTGTTGTTGTTGTTGTTGTTTGTTGTTGTTATTATTATTAATTATTATTATTATTATAAAATAATTCCCATATATAATCCAGATGTGCAGCAGCAAACAAAAAAGTACAATTACACAAATGGTTTTATAGAGCCACTAACGACTACTCAAATATTATCTAAGTTTCTTTTTCCTCTGTTTGCTTCAAACTAAACTGCTAGAATAACTCAATAAATTTGCTCAAAATACAGGAAATTAGTGTTAGTTATGACTAAAGTGGTCCCATTTACACTCCACTTGATAGCACAAGGATTATTTTGTTGCAGCAATCTGTGGAAAAACTAAAATGTGTGGATTGACTTTATTTCTCATTACATTCACATTGCTGAATGGCATAAAGTGTAATTTAGAATCATTTTTATGCAAGATTTCTCTGTTAAAGCCATGTGAAAAATATATTATAGATGAATAACTTATATTAAATACTATTTCATTGCTGGCTGGTAGTAAAATTTCAGGAAAGGCTGAGCTTAATAACATTTGTAGCTGCAATGCTAATATATGGTAATGCAACTTTGTCTTACTGATATTTTGTTGTTGCTGTTATTGAAGATTTTAAAGTTGTCTAAGGACTGAGATTTCTACACTTTTTAAAATTCTACTTTTTTTTCTGAATTACTTCCAAAAAAAACAAAACAAACAAGCAAACAAACAGAAATCTTACTGTACAGGAGCTGAACTGTTGGAAAAAAAGTAAATATTAAAAAGATGTGATTACTTACGTTGTAGTATTTTTAGATTTGCAAACTGTACCACCAGTTAAGTTTTTGTATATCCAGTCAAAATTACTTTCTCAAGTTCAAAGTGTTCTGCTTGCAGCTTATAACCATGTAAACAGCACATAAAGGTCAAGGAAAATACAATGTAATTGTTCTGAAAAAGAGATATAAGCTTAATTCATTTTATAATTTCATGAGATGCCTATGGCATGGACCTTAATGATGTTGAACTATTGGCTAGCTAGATCAATGAAATATTAGTGATCTATGGTAATAGCCCATAGATCTTTAAAAGCCACCTACTAAAACCTTTATTTGTTGCCTTGAGAGCTAGAAATGCTTTGAAAACCTCATGTAACACTGTAATTTTTATTTGCTTTTAAAAGTACTGCTTGTTATGATTGTGAGCCTAAGGGAAGGTTAATTAAAGTCAATAGAGACATCTTAAAACCAGGAAATATTAAGGCCATGTACTTTCTTCTTATTACAAAAACTAGTGAAAGAAAGAAGAGAGTAAAAGTGAGATCTGTTTGCCAGTGGTCCTACTCTCAATCTACAGTTACTGAAGGTACTCACGTTTGTCTGACTATTATGTAGATGAAGAAGTAGAGGTAAAATTGAGCAACATTTTGAGTTACCTGGTCTAGTGGAAGGTGTCCCTGCCCATGGCAGGAGGTTTGGAATTAGTTGTTCATTAAGGTCTCCTCCAACCCAAACCGTTCTATGATTCTATGATTCTATGATACGATTGAATTTCGCAAGCAGCTTTATGTCTGCATATATTTTATCTAGATAACTCTATCCAGAGTTATTTCCCTGAAACTGTAGAGAAACTTGAGGCTATTGCCTCTAGTCCTAACAACTGTGAGAAGAGGATGGCACCCAGCTCCCCACAGCTTCCATTCTGGTAGCTGTAGAGAGCAATAAGGTCTCCCCTGAGCCTCCTCTTCTCCAGACTAAACAACCCCAATGCCCTCAGCCGCTCCTCATGGGATTTGTTTTCCAGGCCCTTCACTAGCTTCATAGCCCTTCTCTGGACACATTCCAGGGCCTCGATGTCCTTCTTGTACTGAGGGGCCCAAAACTGAACACAGTCCTCAAGGTGCAGCCTCACCAGAGCAGAGTACAGGGGGACGATCAGCTCCCTGGTCCTGCTGGCTACAATATTCCTGATACAAGCCAGGATACTGCTGGCCTTCTTGGCCACCTGGGCACACTGCCAGCTCATGTTCAGGTGAGCATCAATCAGCACCCCTAGATCCTTTTCCTCTGCCCAGCTTTCCAGCCCCTCTACCCCAAACCTGTAGCATTGCATGGTGTTGTTGTGGCCAAAGTACAGGACTTGGCACTTAGAAATGTTGAACCTCATCCCGTCGGCCTCTGTGCATCAATCTGACCTCTCCATGTCCCTCTGTAGGGCCTTCCTACCCTCCAGAAGATCGACACTTCCCCACAACTTGGTGTTGTCTGCAAACTTACTGAGTGTGCACTCGATTCCCTCATCCAAATCATCAGTAAAGATATAAAAGAGGGTGGGTCCCAACACTGACCCCTGGGGCACACCACTTGTGACTGGTCACCAGCTGGATTTCACTCCATTCACCACTACTCTCGTGGCCCAGCTGTCCAGCTAGTTTTTAACCCAGGAAAGAATGTAGCTATCAAAGCCACGGGTTGCCAGGTTATCCAGGAGAATACTGTAGGAAACCGTGTCAAAAGCCTTGCTGAAGTCTAGGTAGATGCCTTTCCCTCATCCACCAGGCAGGTCACCTGGTCATAAAAGGAGATGAGATTGGTCAGGTAGGACTTGCCTTTCATGAATCCGTGCTGGCTGGGACTGATCCCCCATCTGTCTCGCCTATGCTAAGTGATTGCATTCAAGATGACCTGTTCCATCACCTTTCCTGGCACCGAGGTCAGGCTGACAGGCCTGTAGTTCCCTGAGTCCTCCTTACAACCCTTCTTGTAAATATTACAGAAAAAAACAAGTAGAAGCAGGCTGCTCAACTCTCCCTTGCCCAAGGGTGGTGCTTATCACTGACACTAAAAAGTCTGACTGTCTTCCACAGGTAGGCAGCAAACCAGGAGTAGTCTGGGATGGCACATTTTGAAGCTCAGCTGGGTCTGCAGGTTCAGGCCTGAGATTCATTGTGGATACTGAGCAGCAGTGCAGGACTGAAGGTTCCAGGAGAGGTGACCAGGTCAAGTAAGGCTCAATAGCGCACTCAAGGGCCTGATCTTCTGTGATAAAGCTAGTTGTCATTTCAGGAAAATCAGTTATTTGGTAGGAAAGAAATTTGAAGTGCTCTATTTTCTCACACTGTTTCACCAATTCTTCTGCGTATTTCCTCCTGCAGGTACACTGACTGACACAGAAGGAGGACCAGGGCAAAGTTCAGAGTGGAAAGAATAGCATCATGTAGGTTGCTTCTTCACCTATTTGTTAAGCTGCTGGGCCCTGTGAACAATGATTTCATCCCTCCTTTAAGTGAACATATTGATTTTTGCTTCAGTGTATGTGTATGCCTTTCCTTCATTATGGGATCACTTATAATAAAACTTGCTCATGTTGACACTTGTTGAACTATGGAAGAACTTCACAAAGCCAGCAAAGCCCCAGACTACTACTGAAGTAAATTAGGATGATTTAATTAAACATCTTTTTCCAAACTGAATGGACACAGTAGAATAGATTTTATTTTAATACTCTGGAATTTGAATTTTTTAGTTATGCAAAATATAATAGCTATGCAACTGTCATATAGAGAGGTTTACCTCTTGAGAGGTTTCATTATACTAGAAACTTTCTAGAGGAAAAGAAGGAGGTATGAACTTCAGGCAGTGTCCAATACTAAAAATATTCCTCTTCCCTCTGGTTATGATTATATGCTGCTGATGCTATGATATAGTCCATGAGGAGGTTTTTTTTCCTGAATTATTCTCTAGTGATTCCGAATAGAGTCACAGAGGAAGTACCACAATATCATACTTACTAAATCAGCTTAAGTTGATAGCATAGACCCAGAAGAGAAAATCACAGTTAAAGGCAGAAACATATTAATTCACACGATGTTAAGTGAAAAGTGTAAGAGTGGAACCATGCATAAATGGAACTAGTATTCCACATACCTTTCCTGGTTATTAATGATTCATTGTTGTTATTATTGAACTGCTATGTTAGTATATGAAAGTCATTTCACCTTCTCGCAAGTGGAATGACTTTTTATTTTTTTATTTTTTTTCCTTTTACTGGGTTTACCTTATATTTGTCTTACCTGGCAAAAACATAAGCAGCATGGAAATCGTCCAGTCTTAGTACACAAGTAGACTTTGTGCAGCTGAAACTATTTCAGTTAGCTGTAGAATTTGCATATGTGATTCTTTTCTCACAGGATTAAGATAGGTTGCTTTAAGCATTTTTATTCCCATCTAATGTTTCCATGCCATGCAGCTTGTAGTGTTTATGTTGTTCAGTTTAAACAACACAAGAGTTGCATGCAGAAGAAGGCTTTCTATGTTCTGTATGGCATTTAGTTCACTGGGGACTTCAGTGCAGCTGCAAGGCAACTAACAGCAATAATTATTAGGAATAAAAGCAATTGCTAAGCACTTTGTACATTTATAATATTACAGAAAACACAGAAACACATATTCCTTACCCCAAATATCAATTTATCCCTAGCCACAAGTATTAGTTTTAACCATGCACATCTATAATATCATTTTCATGGGGCTATTTTAATGTATGGTTCCTCTACTATAGAATTGTAATATAGGTCTACATGAAATAAGAAGAATAATTCCTTCTAGAAACTTATGTGAGCTGACTGTTCCATTGGAGCCATTATGGTTTATCATGTATTTAAGGCCTTCTAAAATATGAATTATTGATAGACTCCAAGGAGCAATGATTCTTTATCATTTATAAATATTTATTTGCAGAATGGGTATAATTGACCTCACATAGACCGTAATGGCTCCAACTGGTCTATTATACAATAGAATAAGACATTTTAAAAATCCTAACTCCTAGCCAATGTCTTGGAAGCATAATTAAGTGCTATTAAAATCCAGGAAGGGGTTTAACTTTGTTTATAAAGCAATTATACTTGCAATGTGCCTTATTTTAAATACACAAAAATAAAGTCTCAAATTTAGCTACTTATCAATACTTTCAAATATTTCCACTAACAGCACATTCACTGATACTTCCCTACTTTGCAGGCATCTCAGAACCTGTTTCTTCACTTTGACCCCTCTGAACACAGAATCACAGAATCATTTAGGTTGGAAGAGACCTCCAAGGTCACCTAGTCCAACCTCCGACCTAACACTAACAAGTCCTCCACTAAACCATTATCACCAAGTTCTACATCTAAATGTCTTTTAAATATCTCCAGGGATGGTGACTCAACCACTCCCCTGGGCAGCCTATTCCAATGCCTAACAACCCTTTCAGTAAAGAAGTTTTTCCTAATGTCCAAACTAAACCTCCCCAGGCACAACTTTAGCCAGTTTCCCCTCGTCCTACCACTGGGCACTTGGGAGAATAGACCAATCCCCACCTTGCTACAGCCTCCTTTAAGGTACCTATAGAGAGCGATAAGGTCACCCCTGAGCCTCCTCTTCTCCAGGCTGAACAATCCCAGCTCCCTCAGCCGCTCCTCATAAGACTTATTCTCCAGACCCCTCACCAGCTTTGTTGCCCTAAACACACTCCTTACCTCCTTCTCTAACATTTGTTATTGTGATAAAGTGCATGGCAAGAGGTGCTTGTAATATCAAAGTGCAAATTGTGAATAGACACGTAGTTAAAGTAGCATGAGTGACTTGGAATTTGAGTAAATGTTGTGAGTGCAGTCTGCATACTACATTAGATAAGAGACTCTGTTAAGATCTCTTTATTTATTTACTTGTGATAAGGACTGATTGCTTGTGTTCTCTCACTATGCTACTGAGCTAAATTATTTTTAAAATATATAACAGGCAGCTCATATGTTAGAAACTCATCTCCTCTCTAAATTGTCCCTACCCATCATAGCAAGCCTTTTTTCACAGTGTGAAGTAGTGTTAATAAACTGAAACTTCTGAATAAACTTCTGAAATGTAGACTTGAATATTCTTATTTCTTTTAACTCCACATGCTGTACATCACACTTCTTCCTACAGTAAGCAAGACCCAGTGTGAGGGTTTCATATACTTTTTAATTTGCATGGTTATGATATAAAATAAATATTAGTTACATTAGTCACTGGAACTATATAAGAGAAAAGAGGGTCTGACATGACTTTTCTGTGGTGACTGAAAAGACTGATTTATTTAGGAGATGAAACATTTTAAGCAGCTTTGGTGCTGGGCACTATTTCCTAAATACCATGAGAACTTAATATTTATAACAACAATAAAATATGTCTCTTGGAATCTGAAAATGTGTTTTTATTCTTTTTCAGGTAACAGTAGACCATTATGACAGAATGCAAGAAAGTCTACTAAATATAACACCTGCCATGCAGACAGTCTAAACTATAAAATAGTTCTGCTCAATTCTGCTCAGATTTTCAGTAGCATTTGTAATAACAGATAAAACAGTAATATTACTATTTTGAGAAAAAAAAAAAAAAGAATTATTGACATGTGCAAGCTATAAATCTAAAGTTAAAACACCTGGAGTATGTCACAGCTGAATGTCTGCATTTCTGTCAGTTTACTAGTAAGCAATGTAGCCGGATAAATGCTACCAGTGAAAACAAACAAACAAATAGACAAACAATCAAAAATGTTAAAAATTTAGTGACCAGATTCTGTCATCTCACTCAGACTAGGCAGTATGCAATTTCAGCATCACTTTCACGATTTTCTTCTGAATTCTTACTGAGGCTAGTACTATGCTATACAAACCGATGTGCCATAGTTTTACCTTACTAGTATTTTCTTTGTTAGAGAAAATATTCAAATTAGAGATTATGCTTCCCACTTTGTGCTGTTCTTTAAGATTTTGAGTAATTGTGCATTTATGATCAAAAGAAGCCCAAGAATTTCATATTGATTATTAATCCAAAATCCAAAGTAGATAACACTAGCAATGTCAGATAAGAAAGATTAGTAACATTATCCTTATTGGCATTTTAAAAACTCAAATTTGATAAGCTCAGGAACTAAAATTTCTGAGTGTGAGTTTACACAGTGTATGAAGGAAACAAGCCTCTTCCCAGCTTTGTCCTACTGAAAACCTCAAAATCTTACTCCTTTTTCTCCCCATGAAAAAAAAAAAAAATATATATATATATATACACATATATATATGCGTGTGTGTGTGTGCATGTATATCCTAAGAGGCTCATTTCAAGCAGGTAAATGTGTGAGATGCCCTAAATTAAATTATTTCAGCAACTAATAGGGAAAAGATTCTTGAAGAGCATAGTTCAAATTAAGGGCTCAGATTCTTCAACAGCTCTCAGATGATTTGATTGGAAATCTGACTACTGGCACTGTTTGGCCATTTCTTGAGTTTTCACTTATGCAAGTTAGTTACACAGAGAAGAGGCAATTGTGAGATTGTGTAGTTGGTCTGGGGAAGAAATAATGGAAAGGACTTTTGAGATTTTTTTTGTGGTGGTATATAAATGTTACGAAATAATTGGCAGCAAAAGCAGCAGGAAAATAATTCTGAGGGTGAATCAGAGCATACAGTGTTCATGTCCCTGGTTTTAATTTAATAGAAAATAATGAAATGCAAAGCTACTGTAAAAATAAATAGATCACCTGTGCCAGCAAACAGAAGAGCAGCCACTAATGGAAACATAATTGTTAAATGAGGCTGAAGTTAATTAAACTGAGCAATCTTCTTGCATTCTTTGTCAATAGTTTTTGAAATAAAATGAAATATTAAAAATGGAGAAACACAATTTATCAGGGATGAAGTAGTTTGACTGTTAGCTTTTAATAATATAATAAGAAAAATATGTGCTTGTCAAGTTTTTACTTTCTTTAAAGTAGGATCTACATTGTCAGTGTTCCTAAGCATTGTTTCAGTAAATTTGGAAAGAGATGCCAAATTTTCAGAAGATGTAAATTAGTAGATCTTTATTAAAGTCAATGATGGTGCAGAAAAAAATGATCTATTTTGCTGATTTGCAACACTTTTTTTCAGTATAAATTGTCCATATACATTAGACACTTAAGGGGTCCATCAAACTGAGTTTACAGATGCTCTGATGAAGTATTGTACATCATCCTAAACTTGCTAGCGAATAAGATTTAATAATTTTAGGCAGATAGTTCACATCTCTACCCAATTGAAATTAAACATCAAAAAGGAGAAGGGGAATCCTTTATCACAGGTTTTGCCAACTTCCTTTCATTTCTTTTTTGGAGAGAAAACAAGTACCTAAATGACTGTTTATAAAGCCCCTAATCTCGATATGCCTTTGCACAGTTGGGAACGATTTTAATTTCTTTCTACCTGTTTGTCATTAATGGTTGATGCAATAATGACATATCTTTAGTTAGTCAATTATCTGTAGAAGATTGTGTAATTAATAGCAAATCACAAAATATTCTGGTTCTGATCAATTCTTTCATAAGTTATCAAAGAAGTATCATAGCTTTCATGTTGAACTTTGATTCACCAGTTTCAGTGGTTGCAGAATAACATTGTTTTTTTGAACACATAAGATCAGATGTTCAGCTTAATATATATATATAATATTAATTTAATGATTTTTAACAAGTTTAACTAGCTCTCTTCCCACTTTTTTTTTTTCTTTGCAATCGGTGCATGTTATATACATATTTCACAGGGAAAGGCATTTATTTCAAGTTGCAAGGTAAAAGAAGGTTTTGCTACTTATGGTCTAACTTTTTAATTTCTTATAGATTTCTGTCTGCATCTTGTTTGATCTCCACACTGATAGGTAGAATAAACTGGCATTCTCAGACTAATAGCTCCCATATTTATTTATTTCTGAAAATAAATATGTAATGTCACTGGACAGTTTTCACCACTACAATCTACTTTTCTGCAGTTGACTGTACATTTTTCCTTCAAGTCATATTACAGGGTATATAAACTTATTTGTTTTTTACATTGTGTGGACCAAAGTTTTGGCTTTGCTGACTTAAATTCAGACTGCACTGATGGACTGTGCAAAAATAAGGACCAAGGAATAGTTAAAGTTCTCCAACAGAAATAGGTTCAGGACAGAAGAAATAAAAATTATCTTAAAATAACTTTATTAACAAGAAGTCTTCTTTTAAAAATCCGAGTAAAATTTTTATCCCATATTCCACACCCTACCTCCTTCCTCAACCCCTCACCCCGTCTCCCACCCCCCTATTTTTTTTTTCCTTGCAGAACTTTTACATGATCTATCTGATCTTTAGTGCTCCACTTTTTTTTGAACAGGCTAATTTTAGCTGACAAACTGTGACAAAGAAATCCTTTCATAAACCTGAAGTTAGCAACCCACTAAGGGTAAGATTACACAAATGAAGCCAGGACAAGACTACCCAAGTGAAGCCAGAGTCAGGTTTATAGAATCATAGAATCATGGAATGTTTCACCATGGAAATCCATGGAATCCATTGAATGCTTTTTCATGGAAAGGCTTTTGACACTGTCTCCCATAACATCCTCATAGACAAGCTCAGGAAGTGCGGCCTAGATGAGTGGACAGTGAGGTGGATTGATAATTGCCTGGATGGCCGAGTTTGGAGGGTTATGCCTAGCGGTGCGGAGTCCAGTTGGAGGCCTGTAGCTAGCAGTGTCCCCCAGGGGTCAGTTCCGGGTCCAGTGTTCAACTTACTCATAAACCACCTGGACGATGGAAGGGAGTGCACCCTCAGCAAGTTTGCTGATGACACAAAGTTCAGAGGAGTGGCTGATACCCCAGAAGACTGTGCAGCAATTCAGAGGGGCCTCAACAGGCTGGAGGGCTGGGGCGAGAGGAACCTTATGAAGTTCAAAAAGGGTAGGTGAAGGGTCCTGCACCTGGGGAGGGATAACCCAAGCACCAGTACAGGCTGGGGGCTGACCTGCTGGAGAGCAGCTCTGCAGAGAGAGACTTGGGAGTCCTGTTGGACAGCAGGGTGACCTTGAGCTAGCAATGTGCCCTCGTGGCCAAGAAGGCCAACAGTATCCTGGGCTGCATTAGGAAGAGTGTTGCCAGCAGGTCAACAGGGAGGGGATCCTCCCCCTCTACTCAGCCCTGGAGTATTGTGTCCAGTTCTGGGCCCCCCAGTACAAGAGGGACGTGGAACTACTGGAGCAAGTACAGAGGAGGGCTATGAAGATGATTAGAGGACTGGAGCACCTGTCGTATGAGGACAGGCTGAGGGAACTGGGCCTGTTTAGCCTGAAAAAAGAGAAGACCTCATCAACGTGTATAAAAATCTCAATGGGAAGTGTCAAGAGGATGGACCAATCTTTTTTTCAGTTGTCCCCAGTGAGAGGACAAGAGGCAATGGGCACAAACTGAAGTACAGGAAGATCCAACTGAATACAAGAATGAATTTCTTTACTGTGAGGGTGACAGAGCACTGGGACAGGTTGCCCAGAGATGTTGTGGAGTCTTCTTCTCTGGAGATATTTAAAGCCTGCCTGGATGCCATCCTGTGCAATGTGCTCTAGGCGATCCTGCTTGGCGGGGGGGGTTGGGGGTGGGGTTTGGACTAGATGATCTCCAGAGGTCCCTTTCAACCTCAGCCATTCTGTGATTCTGTGGTTCTGTGAATATCCTGAACTGGAAAGGACCCACAAGTATCACTGATTCCAACTCCTGGCTCTGCAAATGACCACCCAAAAATCATGTGTCTGAGAGCATTGTCCAAACAATTCTTGAATTCCTGCATGCTCGGTGCTGTGACAACTTCCTTGAGAAGCCTGTTCCAGTGTCTCACCACCTGAACCTCCCCTGTCACAGTTTCATGCCAGTTTATGCAGGGCTGCAGAAATTCCACACAGCACTGCATCCCACAAGACAGACAGAAAGGTTACTTGTCTCCTCAAGCTTTTGGAAATACTAGCAGGACTGATATCTAATCCAGAGAAAACAGTAAAACAAGCTTAACATCAGTTTAGCTCTCTTTTGTTCCCTCAGGCTGTGAAGTTTTTTTAGAAGCATGCAGTATAGAATCTCACCCTTTGTGTTTAGAAAATAAGAATACATAATCCATAAGAAGATTTTGGGATGTAGCTGTCTAGAAACCTATTTTATTTATTTCTATAGTGTCCATCTTAATATCTTTTCTTCAGAAGTCAGAAGACAATAGCAAACACATAGCTGAACAAGTCCAAGTGGCATTCAGAACATTTACTAAATAGACAGAAACAAAGCAAGTGAAAGAAATGGGGAAAAAAAAAGAAAAAAGAAAAAAAGAAAAAAATCACACTGGTCAAGTAGAAGAGCCTTACACTGATAATCATATTCTAGTAAGGTTTTCAACATTTTCTTTAAATCAATTGACAGATTTCACTTATGGCTGGTAAATTGAAGTCAGTGCATTAAAAACTGGCCTGAGCAGCACCGAGATCAGATCAAATCCTTTAAACTGACAGAAACATCACTGATTTCAGCCACAAAGAACACTTTATTTGGGGAGTAGGCAGAAATTTAATGTCTTTTTCTTGAAAAATTAAGAAAAGTTTATATCAGAATATCATTCTGTTTTGAAGAAGCAAAATAGAATTAAATGTCCAAGCAGTAGAGAAATTTTCCTTTAACCATATTGACTTTTCCAAGAAATGCCTGTATTTCCTTGAAGCTACACTATGGTTTAAAGATAGGGATGATTCAGAAGCTGTTTCATTTGATTCTGTCTGCAAAAAAATGGAATAGTTCAAAATGTTACCACTAAGAAAAGCAGACACTGCATAGAGTTCAGTCTGTCTTTGTATCTCCCTGGCTGTCATGCCAAGAAATCAATGCCATTAACCATAACAATAAAACATAGCACTGAGTCTCTTATTTATCAAGAAATCTAAGAGCTTTGCAAAAAAGTCCTGATAAGGGTTCTTGGTAATTGGAACATGCAGCGTCAGCTTGTCTTTGTTAGATCACTTCTTAATGCCACTCCACCACACAGAGATATTTTCCCAGAAAACTCTAACCTTCATGGGCATTGTCTGATTTGAAACCTTAATGCAGTCTGGGGATTTTTATACAGTTACACAGAATGCAAAGAGAAGTTCTGATAAGTTTTCACTGTTGCTGTAGTTATCTCTAATTCTATCTCTATAGCAGTTCACAGAAGAAGATTGAGTCTGATTTACTACTCTTTCATTTCACCTGATTTGCCCCTCATTTGGGAAGGATTTTCATTTCCCTCGGTAAGTCTGAACCAAACCAAACTTCATATCAAGCATTGCAATATTTAGTTAACCATTTGTAAAAAAAAATAAATCACATTTTCATTATTGGACACCTTTATATTTCTGAGTTCTGGATGAGCAATATATTTTACAATTTGCCCTAAAAAAAAAGGTTGCCTCTGAAGAAATCTCCAGATAAATTTTGTTCTTGTGTGAATTGCAATGGCATTTTTTTATAATACCAGAAAGCTTTACAGCATAGAATTTTTAAAAAGAAAGCTTCTGTATTCTTTGAATGCTCATATGGATCTAAAGAAAATAGAAAGCTCTTTCATGAAAATTCTATTCTACTTACTTTAACCAAAAATTTGGTTATAATACATACAGTATTGGTTTTAATAAACCCATACCATTTAACACTAGTGATGGATCTGCTCCTGTGCAGACTTCTGAGTGCACTTAGTAAGTATGAATTACAGAGTACTATGGAACAAGCTAACTTCACAGTGAAATTAGTTGCACTGGCATAAAATCATTGTCACAGATTAATGAAATAATACCAGTTTGACCACCCAAAACAGCATTTGGGTAAGGCTATGGTGTAAACTGTTCTCAGTTTTATGTCTTTCAAATAAATTGGGTCTGGCTATTGTTACTTACTCAAGCATAAACCAGAGCAACTCCATTAATGTCGGTATAGTTATAGCAGTTTAAAATTGTCATGACAGCAGAATCCATTCTGAAAGTCATATACCAGCAGACTGCCACCTAGCATCAGTCTGCAAATGTGACTTTTAAAGGGATGTGGGTTATATAAAAAAGGTTCATTCTTGTTTCAAAAGGTGACCTGATAGACCTTGTGAGTCAGAAAATGTGAGAAAACAGCAGTAATATCACAAGGAAAGAAAGGATTAAATCTTACCCCATACAAGGAAGAGTGAACATGTAGAAGCTGTGTCAGATCAAGAAGTTTTTAACTCAGGTATTTCTCTATGCAGTTCAGTATTCAAAATAAAGATAGCACTCTAAAAGAATCAGTGTTATTCCAAAGGCTAGCAGTAAGGCTGATATTATGATAAAGACACCGTGCTGCCTTCTTTCCTTTTTTTTTTTTTTTCTTCTAAGTGTTTACACACACAAACACACACATACCACACGCACGCACACGTACACAGAATAACTATGACCTCTTGGGATGCATATAAAAGCCTAACAGTGAAATAACTTTTCCTTTGAGCAATGGCTTGTACTGAATATGTTTATGAAGCATCAAACAGTGTTTCCTCACCCAGTTGAGAAAGGATTAATTCAAATACTTGTATGTGCCAGAGGTTTAAAATCATGTTCTTTAGATGAAACTACTACCATTCCACACACAAAATCATATTTTAAAAAGGTATAAAAAGCCACACTGATACCAATGCATGCTAAGAACCTAAAGCTTTGTTCTTCGCTCTGCAGGGAGGCAAACAAAGCATCAGAGAGCAGATGAAAGAGGCAAGGACTTTTGAGCAAAGCAGAGGGAGCAGGGGGTGAACAAAGGGCCCTCTTCCCCTCTGCAGTACAGCCCCCTTCTGTGGCGGTCCCTTACCTCTCTGCACAGTGCCAGTGCTTGAAATGGCCTGCCCTTGGGTTAGACATTTTCCCATCCCACTGATGCTATAGGATATTTGCACTCTTCAGCTGCAAGGATATTCATGTATGCTTCTCTTTCTCTTATGATGAAGGAGCAACTGTAGAACATGTGGCCTACCCTGCACTCCTTTGGGCAGAAGAAGCTGTGATATTAAACGAATAGCTACCACACAGTAGGCTTTGTGGCAGTTTGCTGTAATTTAAGTTTCCTCTCCCACAGATATTTGTGTTTTGTGTGTCCTCATGACCTTTCGTTTATCTCCTTCTTGTTTCCCTCAAATTTCTCATGAGGGAAGCATACTTTGAAAATGGTTCAAGCTGAACCTCTGTCTTTCTTCAATATGGTTTATTTGCTTGAAGTATATAATGTTTATTGCTTTAAAAAAAAAGTGTTAGCATAAGGAAAGCAATATAAAATCATAAAATAACTGAAACAACCGTATTTCTTCCTCTCTGATTTACTGAAGGACTCCTACTGTAAATCTAAAGAGCTAGAAATATGGTATAAATATAAGTAGGTTTGAAATTGAAGTTAAAATCAAATCATATTTAATTTATCCTACATTGTGAATTAAATAATTTACAGGAAAAATATTTTTTGATTTGATTTCCCTTTATTTCCTTTCAAGAGACATGCAAACCTTGGTATTGTTCTTTTTTGGTGCTATTGAAACAAGGGGAATTCTTAGGAGAAAAAGCATTATGTAGTTTTTGATATTGATACATTAAAAAATGTTGTGATTCAAATTATCTTGGCCATGAAAACACAGCTTTTCATCAGCTGTGGAAATAAATAATCTCATTAGTGAACTAAAGGCTCACACTCTCATATTTCCCTGAAGATGAAAAACACAGAAAGATAGGTGAGGCTTGAGGATGCCTGTCAGCAAAGCCTGCATTCAGTTCTGCATTATATTCCTATTCAATGAGTTCTGATTACACAAACATTGCTGTCCTGAGCCTGTTCCAATTTCAGTGTATGTAATTGGACACAAAACATAATGGGAGTAACTTCACAACAAGCATGTGTTCATTATGATGCACTGATACTAGAGATCATCTATTTTTATGCCACTCAAAGTTGAGGCTATTATCATTGCACAGTTGGTCTAGGTTCAATATTGTAGGGTATTCCTAATGAACAAGAGGATAATTGCAGAACAGGACATGAAGTAATAGTATGTGAATGCAGCTGATCCTGTAACTGTGAGCCTGACAGACCCTGCTTTTCTGAGCTAGCAGTGTCAAAAGAAGTACTGTGAAAGGGCATGAAGGCCAAGTCATATATTGTTGGGAAGGTCTCTCTGGTTCATCCTCTTCTGTTGACTAAAGGAAGTTCTTTCTGATAGGGTGTTAATGTTAATATGTATCTTTCAGCTTTTTATGCCTTTAATGAAATAACTCAAAGAGCAGCAAACTCCAAAGTCAATCTTAATGAAAGTTTTAGATCATAACTTTTTTTCAAGAGTGATCAAGGTTTTTAACCTTTACAGCCGATTTTTATGTTCTTGTCTGAAATCTTCAATGCAGAAATAATGAAGATAAGCAAGTCTATGCATATCTACTTTAAGTTGTGAAAAAAAGAATTTTTGAAGATGAGTTTGATTAGAACTCATCTCCTTGTATTTATGAGCGGAGGTTGCCATTCCTAGAGGGGCCTTCTCCACCTATAGAATTTATGCTAGGCAGTGCACCATGGTAATATAGGCAGCATTATGTCTGACCATGTGCTAAGGTATATAAACCAAGTACTTAGGGAGGAGATGTGTGAACAACATTTCTCCTTCTCACTTCTCCACATAATAATCACCATAACAAGCGTGCTGTGTTTACAGTTTTTCATACACTTTTACTTATTATCTAATGGTAGATAATTGTTTAGAAAAATCCTTATTCTTTTAAACAAAAGCAGCATTTATTTTCCTGCACTCCTGGTCTTAAACCAATAATAATAATAATAATAATAATAATAATTGGGTGTGAAAGGTTCTACCATTTATCAAACAAAAAAATAAGATACAAATTAGTAGTAGATGCTAAACAAACTTAGGATTGGAAAAAAGTGCTTGTTTGATGAGAGGTGTGGTAACACTTGAAATATTTTGCTTGAAATCTATGAGGATTCTCTATAACGAGATCATTTAAACTGGAGAGAAAATATTTTCTGAAAAATAGTGTTTCCTTTCAGGTATTATTTACTTTGTTTTCTGTCAGAATGACTTGGATCTGTTCTATAACCTCAACTGATCAAGAGGCCCTAGTGGTGTCTTTGGGCCAAAAATATTACAAAGCCATAAAAACAACCAAGAAGACCTCAAAGAACACCTAATTTTCTGTGAATCATTACTCAGCAGCTATCTTGTCTGTTACTGCCAAACTTCTGCTGACAGATGTTATCTACACACACACACATAAATATACGCACACAGAAACAAACAGACAAACAACAAAACAGAATGCATTGTAATGCCACAGGCCATACAGAATGAATTTCTGAGGTTTCATCACCATCTGCTTTACATATGTTGATAAATTGAGTTAATCAGGTGACTATAACTCTTTCCTTACTTTTTGCCCTTAATCAACTGAGTCTAGTCGTGTTGTGAAGCTTGAGTCTTCGACCAATTTCTTTGTACCCAGCTGGTTGTTATTGATAACATAGAAGTTTCTACAATGACTGTGTACATTTTTATAAAAATAACCAATATGAAGTAAGGGATTTGACTCAAGTAAAGCTTTTCATACACTGATGTTTAATCTAGATGTTTTAAGCCTTTCTGAGGGAGTAATCTGGTACCAGTGGAGGACTAGTGAAGAAGGTGCTACTTTTTTGCTAAAGGCGATAAGTTCACCTCTGAAGTTGCAAAGGTAGTTACTGACTTCCTTGACTGTAAGACAGGCAAAATAAAACTACTTAGACTGGGTGCTACATCCATTATGCATCTGTTTCTGGTTTAGAGTTTTTCAGAGATGTCATCAAACCTCTTTCATTTCCCTTTCTTAATTTATACATTGTGAGATGCAGTTAATACTGTGTCTGTGCATTCATTGTGAAAACTGAACTCTTCACTGGACACATAATAGATCTGTGGAATACCAGACCAAAGGATGCTCTGGATGCTAAAGATTTGTTTGGATTCAAAAGGTAACTGAAAGAATACATGCCAAATAATCTATAGAGAATTGCTAAATACTACCATACCTGACACAGGAAGACAAGCGAGCTGAATTTTTTAGACTGGGAGAACACAAGGGGAAAGTATCATGTAGGCTTACTCTGCCTTTCCTCTACATTAGGTATTTACTGTCAGGAACAGGATCATGGGCCAGAGGGATACAGCCCAGCTAGACCTTTGTAATGGTTTTATATACAGCAGCATTACCAATACTTTCAAAAATACTTAACAAGGTGCTGAAGGATCACCAAGGCCTGTTTATTTCATACCTATCCACACGTCTGCTGCAGTTATGCAACTACAGTAAGTCACTGAGGAAAGTATTCAGATTTAATATCTTCTCAGCATCTCTCTTGCCTTTAAAATATACAAAAGGAAGTGTACAACACACTCTTTCCAAAATCACCTTTTTTTTTTTTTCTTACAGATCCTCTATATCCAGAAATCCTTAGAGACAGAAGCATCCCATTAAAATTAGGGAGCATTCTTTGTAAAGATCATTGCCAGAGGGCTTGCAATGGGCTTGCACTGAGATGTAAGAGCAAATGGCCTCTCAGAGAGTGCATGATCCACTCTTCAGGGGAGTAGGCAAGGCCATCTCTCACTTCATGGATAAAGCAGTCCCCTCAATATTGGTTACATTTTTTATTTTATTTTATTTTTTTGTAACAGAAATTCAGAAACAGAAGCCAGCATTCTGACAGAATATGATAGAAATATAGTATCTAGGGCTTAACCTAATTAAAAAGAAGCATATTTGGTCTTGGAGATATTCCATGTGGCTCTCCAGAGAGAAAACCAGTTTATGAAATCTGACAGTTTCAAAACCCATATGTTTTCTTCCTCATTTATATGAAAGACAGTGGAGGGAAGATATTCAGGTTTGATAATAGGTCTTTGATAAATGTTGATAAAAATAATGCAAAGTAATCTAGACATTGGCATGTTCACTCTTTCTCAGCATTCAGAAAAGCAGTTTTACGACACAGCACGTTTTCTCCTAATATGTGATTCTTGACTGAATCTGTAAAGTGAAATGGTGGCATAGAGAAAGCTTTAGTGAACTTATGTATATTGCTGTATGTGTCAGAAAGCTTTTTTTTTTTTTTTTTTTTTTTTAAAAAAGGCTAAGAGACACAGTAGGACTGCCACTGTGCTGAAAAATATTTTGTCATGAAAAAATATTTTCTGGAAACATCATTTTATTGACAACTACACTCTTCTCTTGACTAGGCTACTAAAGTCAAAGTCCAAGCCATTTTCTTCCCATAGCTGTATTCCTGTGCTGAGCTTATATCATAAAATCACATCATAGAACAGCTTGGGTTGGAAGGGATCTTGAAGTTCCCCTAGTACCAACCCCCTGCCATTGGCAGGGATGCCACCCATTAGATCAGGTTGCCCAAGGCCTCATCCAACCTGGCCTTGAACACCTCCAGGGATGGGGCATCCACAGCTTCTGTGGGCAACCTGTTCCAGTGCCTTTACCTCTGGGTAAAGAATGTCCTCCTAACATCTAATCTAAATCTCCCCTCTTTTAGTTTAAAAGCATTACACCTTGTCCTGTCATTATCTGACTGATCAAAAAGTTGTTCCCCATCTTCTTTGTAAGACCACTTTAAGTATTGAAAAGCTACAATAAAGCCTCGCTGGAGCCTTCTCTTCTTCCAGCTTGCACATCCCCAGCTCCGTCAGCCTTTCTTCACAGGAGAGGTGCTCCAGCCCTCTAATCATCTTTGTAGCCG
Organism: Cygnus atratus; assembly: GCF_013377495.2. NCBI lineage: Eukaryota > Metazoa > Chordata > Aves > Anseriformes > Anatidae > Cygnus > Cygnus atratus. The sequence continues at coordinate 113,763,711 of NC_066363.1, read as the reverse complement.
TCCTCTGGACGCGCTCAAACAGGTGCACATCTTTCTTGTACTGGTGGCCCCAGACCTGGATGCAGCACTCACAAGGCCTGAGTAGAGGGGGACAACCATCTCCCTTGATCTGCCACTCCTTTTTTGATGCAGCCCAGGATGCAGTTGCCCTTCTGGGCTGCAAACGAGCAATGCTAACTCCTGTCAAGCTTTTTGTCCACCAGAACCCCCAAGTCCTTCTCTGCAGGGCTGCTCTCAATGAGTTCTCCACCTAGCCTGTCCTCATGCCTGGGATTGCCCTGACCCAGCTGTAGCACCTTGCACTTGAACATGTTGAACCTCATTAGGTTCACATGGGCCCACTTCTCAAGCTTGTCCAGCTCCCTTTGGATGGCATCCCTTCCTTCTGTTGTATTGACTGCACCACTCAGCTTGATGTCATTTGCAAACTTGTTGAGGGTGCACTCACAATCCTACTGTCTATGTCATTGATAAAGATATTAAACAGAACCGGTCCCAAGACAGACCCCTGAGGGACACTACCTTATCCACTGAATCAGAACTCAAAAAAAAAAAAAAAAAAAAAAAAAAAAACAAACAAAAAAGTAGTGTCAAAGGTATGATTTGAGGAAGGAAGCAATGTCTTCCGTTATGTTAAAAAACAGTCACAATATTTTCTTCACATAGGTCGTTCAACACTAAAAAGACTAAACAATGTTTACTTATTCAGGCAATGGAGGCATCCTAAGTCTCCTTGCTATTTGCAGAAGTCCTAACAGACAATTCTTATCATGGGTGTTTACATGAGGAATACTTACCTAGAGCTATTCCCTTTCTCTGTGAACAAATATTTACACTTGCAAGTAGCTTTACTTGTGTGAGTAGTCTCATATGTGATTTCAGTAGGACTATTGACATAATCACAAAATTAGAGCAAGATTTTGTAAGCTGTGAAAGATCTATATCTTTTCTACCTATTTCTCAACTTGCTAAAACCTTTCTTATGCTCTCTACTCTCTGAGCAAACCCTGAAACTATCCATATTACTACCGACATTTTTATCTATTAAAGCAACTTGGAGTACATAGTGTATTTTGTTTCAAGAATCTGGTTTTGCACATTTTCTGCTGGGTAGCTGATTGCTTATTATTACAAATGTCAGCAGTAAACCAATATTCAAATATGCAATTTAGTGGTATTTCTCATATGAAAGAAAACTCCTATTTTTTCATGCTGTCACACAGTTAAATCAAGAAGACAATTTGTAGTGACTGCATTGCCATTGCATGGAATAATGTTTTCTTGCTCTGTATATCCCTGAATCTGCCAGCAATCAGATGGATTTTTGAGCAGAAGAAAATGAAACAGGTTCCACAAACCATTCCACAACTAATTTAAACAAGACACACATTGCTGAAATATATGAAAAGAATCTGTGAAATATTCAAATAAAGGTTCTATTAAAAAAAAAAAAAGAGCTATTGTGCTGTATTCTCAAGTATATAGAAGAGAGACAAACTGTAAAGTTCCATGTACATGTAGTTTTAGTTTCTCTTTCTGTAACTGATATTAAGACAATTCCTATCTCGTTTTCTCACATTTATTACAGCAACTGGTTATGTACTGACATTATTGGTAGACTGCACACCTTAAAGCCTTGTGAGTTTCACCAGCTGTTTGAAGAATAAAAAGAAGGAACTCAAATCTCCCTCTGCTGGACCTGCAGAAAACAGCTACCTGATTACTTGGTTACTTACATCATCATGTCTGCTTAGATATTAAGGTAGTCAGAGGAAGGTCCTATTGGTTATCTTACTGCCTTCATGAGTTAAATTGCCTCAGTTTATCCTTAGCTTTCATATCTTAATCCAGCTGTGAAACTGCAACTGTATCAGAGGTTTTTTTAGCTCATTGGTGGCAAATCTTTACTAAATTGTTGCCTATGTAATTGCAATGAAAGAATAAGACCAATTAGTTGTCTAGAGAATCACAGAATAGTAGGTCTACATAATGATCTCCTCAGGAGATCATTCAGCTTGCACCTTCTTCCTGAGAATCATCAGTGCGTGTCATTCTTGTCCTCAGATATCTCTGAATCTTAGATGTTCTCAAATCTCTGTAGTTTCCACACTCCTCTATATAACTACTGTGATTGGAGAATTATTTTTCTTCATTCTGAATGACTTTTGTCTTCAGGTATTTTCCTCTTTTATTCCTTAGATTACACCTCCCAAAGACAAAAGTGTGCGGGGGGAAAAAAAAAAAAAAAGAGCTTTGGAAAATGTAGGATGATGATACAAGTTATTGCTTAAGACAAACTCCTACTCCTTTCCGTGACTGCCTGCTATTGTAGCAGGATTCCATGAACAATACTTCTGTATTCTTCTCACATAATGCCTTCATGATTGCATACAGATTGTTCATGTTCTCACTCTCCAAACTGCAGATTCCCAGAATTTTAATGTGTACTCCATCCCCTTCATCATTTTATTTACTTTTCTCTGGGCATTCACTAACTCTGCTATAGCCTTCTTGAAAGGTGGATACCAGAACAAGACACAGTTCTCAAGATGTAGGTGAACAAAATTTTTATAGTGCTGTGAATTAATGCCTTCTGTCCTGTTCTCAGTAGTCTTCCTGGTGCTGTCCAACATTTGGTTGGCTATTTTGACTGCCATTGAATAGTGAAATGGTAGTTCTGGAGAACTGTAAATGATGACTCCAAGTTCCTAAGATGTAACTGCCTGTAGGTATGAAAATACTAATCATGTAAATGAAGTCTTCTCAGGTATGTCTAAGACGTTTCTAGCTACTGAGACCTTATTTCAAAGTCAGGGTGGTACCCTGGCAGGCAAGTATAATAGTTGTGTGCACCAATTAAATGTTTGTATTCTAAATTGTTTTTATAGAAAGAAAAGTTCTAAACCTCCAAGGTGACTGAAACAAATGGTTGTGTTTTTAAATAGAAGAATGTAAGAAGAGCATACTATTAAAAATAAAATAAAATAAAATAAAATAAAAAATAAAATAAAATAAAATAAAATTATGAAATTAATTTTGTATTCCTACTAAGAAAGTGAATTCCATAAAGGCAGGTACTGAAGTTCAGGAAGGAAATTAAAATTGCATGTTTTCTTTGGTGATCTTCTTTGTTTTGAGAGTCTATTTCTCATATAAACTGTCATTTAATACTATACCTAATGCTCACAGCGAGAGCCTAAGATCTTTACGTTTTATTTTTTTAAGAAGAAGTAAGAGTCTTCACTATGACTTATCACTGAATAGGAAGATAGCCAAGAAACCTAGCATTATGTGTCTGTCATATTTGGAGAAGTACCTTGTATAATATAGGTGTGGGTGATATATCTGTTACCCAGTGAATCATACAATAGGATATTCCTTGTATGTGATTTTGGTGACTGGTGTGTCAAGACAAATCAAGCTCATGGACATATCTATAAGAAGAAAAATTCACACTGTAATGTAATATGAACTGTTCCATGACTGAGTGGTAATGAAAGCGAAAAAATATGGGGTGACTGTAGTCCTGGTACCACTGCAATGGCACAGAAGAGATATGCAGTCATTCAGTATGTTTAAAGTAGTTGTTGGAATAATACAATATCCAGAGAGTATGAATATTCTCAAAGGATATATTTGTGAAATGTTAGTGCCTCTAGGTGCCTGATATGTTGTCTCTAATGGATATTAGAAGTGGTCTGTCACCCTCAGTGATGATGGTCAAACTATTTCAATTCTTATTGGTAAGGAAATTTGGGGTAGCAGAGAGTAGATTTCCTGGCAGATGCACAGGGCATTTGCATATTGTAAGTAGTGTCTAGGGAAATTATCAAAGCTCTTTCATCTAAAAGTAATAACTAGTGGCCTATCATTGGTATACAGCTATGGAACTTTGCAGAAACATTTTCTAAACATCAGCTGCCGGCAGTGCTATCACAATTCCCCTGAGGTTGTGCCACAGGACTCTTTTTAAAACCATACATCTGCCACTGGTTCTTTAAATCACAGTCATATGGTACAGTATGTAAGACTTTTATGACAGTATTAGTTTTACTGAGCTAATTTAATAAGATGCAACATGCCAGAAGCACTAATAAAAGAAACATCCCTTTCAGATTTGCTGCTTTGAATAACCTTTGCTACAAAATCCAGAATGCACACTGCATTAATGTGAGCTTATTATTGCATCTGAATAAGTACATATTATACCATGGTACATTTTTGATGACATAAGTCAGTGCCATTTTGCCCAAGACAACTGCTAATGGTGACACATAGTAAATTGCAATTAGAAGGCTTTGGTATGTCATGACTCTTGCAGCATGTCTGATCTGTGGATGGAAGAAAAGTCGAGTGAACCATATAGTCCAAAGCACTCCATTTCTTTTTGGTAGAAAGTCAGTCAAGCCAGAGTTCATCTAGCAGAGTTTTGCATATTTAATGAAAATTATGTTGTATTTAACATTTTTATACCTATTTTTTTTTCTGTTGCCAGTCAACAAAATTTGAAAGTTTTGTTAAAACTAAGTACATTATCTGACAAAAAATGCTTCTGTTATAAAAAGGACTACCTCAAATAAGAAAGCTGAGGAATTATTCCTGAAAAAGATTCTGCTTTCTCAAATCTAAGAACGTAGTCCAGCTACTGAAGTTCATATTAGGTTATAAAACAAACATTTTGAAGTAAATCATTGGAACAACATATTAACATTCTTGTTATGTCCTTTTTCATCAGCAGTCCTTAATGCTCATTTGCTCTTTAATGAGAGATGGATAGCACAAGGCAACAAGGCTCAAACAGAAATCAAGACTTGATAAAGATTTTGAATTCTATCATTGAGTGGGTACTGAAAGTCCTTCTTTTATACATTTTTTCCTGAATTTAAAAGAAACAATATTGAACATTATATATATTTATATAAACGTTATATAAAATCAACTTTTTTTTTTCTTTTTAAAGCAAAAAGGTCATAATAGAAGAAGCAAGTTGTGAAATAACAGATATCCATTAAAGAAGCTTTTTCAATTTTTCAATAAAAATGTTATCTGTATTCTGCTGTTTTTCAACATCTCAGTTTAAGATTGTCCTGGGATATAGTTGTAGCTGGAAGTTTCATTCTACACAACAGTTCTATGTCAGAATATATCCATTACTTCCAACAGTTCCTCCCAAAATACAATAGTAGAAATAATTACTCTACTCAATTATTAACATGATGATAATAAATATTTTGACCATTTTATTAATCTATCATTTATTTAAAATATTTCGTTACAGAGGGAAGAACTCATCTGGGATTCCAATTAGTTAACTAGCCAGTCACTTAGCTGACACCTGTTTAGGAAACAAACAAACAGACAAACCAAAAATGCCAAGATTATACAAATATCTGCTAACAGACTCCTTTAATAAGGTATAGATGCATTTTTTTTATTGCCACCCCATTGTAGAATTCCATGAGTCATTGAGGACATACAGACTGAGCTTCGAGCATCATTTGTCTTCTAACCAAGGTAGCTGCAAAAGCCAGGGTGAAACTCCAGTTTGCAGATTGGTGCAAAGATGCTTTATTTGAAGATAAACTTTGGGGCAGAAAAGTTGTGCTTTATTGTTTGTTTGCATATTATTATTATTACGCTTTATATATCCTTTATATACACTTTAAGTTGTGTATTGAATGTAAATGTCGTTCAAGTGACTACCACTGCCATATTTAGGAAATCAACCTGCATCAGCAATAAGTAGAACCAAGCCAGCAACATTACTCAGCAGGCATTAGCATCTCAGAAACAGAATAAAAGAGAAAAAACATCAAATGATTTAATCCTGAGAACTTTCAGCAGCTACCGTCTAACTGGACCTAAAGGTCATCATAATGACTGCCCCTTATTTTCTTCCACAGTTAACAGTGGAAAGGTGGTTAAAAGCAGAAGCAGATTCTTCAAATGCTTTCAGCTGTTTTTTTTGTGTTGTCCCCCCAACCCCCTCTCCCCCCTGCAACAGTACAAGAGTGCTTGACAGGGTCAGTAAATTTTTATGTGACAGGAGCCTGTTGCACTGAGAACCTGAACTGGGTGTGTATGATGTATCTAATATAGAGGAGAGGTTTAACAGTTCAAACAGGAAGACAGTGAAGCCTCTATCTACAACAGGGAAACAGATTTTCTTTTGCACAGTTCCTGTTTTAATCCTCTAGATTGTGAATACCATTTCAAATTAGAAAACTCTTAATCACCCTCAGGCAGCACCTGCCTGTCTCCCTTGACTTTTTGTAGCATTCAGTATCATATTTTTAGATGCTCTTACTTATATCTAATCTATCTAACTAAAGTAAATGGAAGATGTAGTCACTCAGTTTGTCCAAGAAACTCATGGTTTAGTGCCAGGACTGGGACCAATGGTTAGCTAGGTTGGCTGGTATGTTGATATTTGAAAAGCAAATGTGCTTTTCACATTACATTTTCCCTCCACAGAACAAGGAAGGGAATTGAAATTTTACATCAATCGTGTATTGTCTGTAAAATATTAGAGATTTTTGAAGTGCAATTTACAGGTTATAAAGGTTTGGGATGGAAGGAATTATTTTTTGTTTATTTGTTTGTTTCCTAAGTAAGGTTTCTCAAACTTGAGGGAAAAAAGTTAGGATTCCAATCAGAAGCTGTGGAGGCAAGGTAAAAAGGTAAGAGATTTGCCTGGCATTTTATTAAGAAAGACAAAAAATATTACAGTTTTCCCTGATACTTTCCCTAAGACTTTCATTTAATGTTGTTAAGGGAAACTACTAACAATATGCACACAGTTTCTCATAAACACACAGCAATAAAACCAGCAGGGAGTGGGGCTTTTTAAAATATTGTTCTTTGCAAGACAGTTGGAATGCAATGGAATTTAAGATAAAATTCTTTACAGAAGTAAATACAACACCATATGTGCATGCTGTTAAAAGAGACATGCTTTATTTTGTAGCACGTGTACCCTTTAAATTTCTCAAAATAGATATTCAATGCCAGACTTTGGGCTTTAACTTTTTTTTGTTGTTAACTTTCATCCTATAATGTTTCAGCACAGTTGTTATTTAGGCTGCAATGTTCTTCTGGCTTTTTGGGATCAAGGGTTTAGATTTGGGTAAGTGGGGTTTCAACACCAAAATGTAGAACTTAAACTACTGTCATGTTAGTGATGAATATACTGTTTCTAATTATACAGCAGTGCCTGATTGTTAGTAACTTTGTTAGAAAAGTGTTTCCAGAATTAAGCAGATATGAGTTTGGTTTTTGTTTGATTACACCTTACTTATTGATATTTTGAATTCCTAAACTACCAGTGATTGCAGATTCCAAGTCATTTAGTTTTACATATAACCTTTTTAATCTATTTACTTGATGCTGAACTCCTAATTGCAAGTATAAAAGCATTTCTGGAGAAATTCAATTACTGAACCTTTTTTTTTTTTTTTGTCACAGCGGTATTGTATTCTGACTCCAGTTGCCAGCAGTAGTGCTTGCAGTGGCAGAAAGCTCAGAAAAACACTCAGTATCATTTGTTTTGTCAACACATGTACCAGTTCTGGAACAGATCGTCACAACTGGTAATCTCTTCTTTCAGAAATCTCAGCCCACGCAGTAACATCCAGAGAGAAGCTCTGCCTCAAGAGTTGAATCTAATCAGAGACCAAGCCAGAGAACAAATTCTCCTGCTGCTCACACAGCTATTTCTAAATGCAGAAGCTTGTGTGACAAAACCAGCTACAAAACAACATATTTTTCAAAGTCTGATCACATGCTAAGGAAAATAACTCGGAAGAATATGTAGACGAGCCTTGCTGCTACTTGTTATTGTACTGTAAGCACTGAATCTTGTTGCAAGGATTATGTACTGTAAGAAATGTCAAACTGTGAAAAAAACTAGGAACCAAATGAGAAAACACATAGTATAAGGGGCATTCCAATAGTGAGAATAACTTTGCCTCTGTTTTCCAGGCTGATGATACTATATTTTGCATTTCATAGACTTTTTTTTACATTCTCTTGGTCTCCCATAGTCTTTGTGACAACATTCTGTGTGTGGTAGGATTGTTTTGAGGATCAGAAGAGTGTTCCACACTTTGATCAGGATGTGGTACTGTGACATGTTGTTGTTTTTTAGCATAGATAGAAATTAAGGGCCACTGGAGTACAAACTGTAACTATAATGAGCCTTCTCTTTCCTCTCCCTTATACAAAGTCTGTATTCTTATGACATCATTCTCATTTTTCTGCCCAAGTTGAAGGGCTTCTACTAGAAGTGGAATCAGCTGTCAAGTAAAGGTTCACAGTATTCACATTTGAAATTTGAAATTCAAAGTAATCTATAACATGCTGTTTCCAACATCTAAGCTTGCAGTTTCTTTTCATGGAAAATTTCTCATGAGTATCTGATGATCAAGGAAATCCCACCAGTCACTTCATTACATCTTAAAGAGCAGACAAATATGAAGAAAATTCAGTTAGGTAGAGATAAACATACATACATATAGATATACATACCTATGTATACATAAATATGTATATGTATATGTTTATTTCCTAGTACAAACTCTCATCTGTTTGCCCAATTATATCTTAGGTAACGTAAAATGAATCTGAGCCTACTGGGCTGTATAGACAATGACTCCATTTTGATATCAAAAATTTCTGGACAAAAGGAATTTTCAGATTTCTTAAATCATTATGCCTTAACAAAAATAAATTTATTAAAAGTAATTTAAATAAAAGCACAGAATGTGAGTTTTATCATGTAGAGACTTATTTAAATTTTAGATAATAGCATTTCAAAGGAAAGGAGCATTCTGAGAGTCCTAAAATTCATTTAATTCAAGAGGGTATTTTCTGTTCTGGAGGGTAAATTCTAGAAGATACTCTGAAAATTTGTAAAAGAAAAAGTATTCTGATAACAATGCATCATCTATTTCTTGGAGCATTCTTAGATATGGCATATAACGAGAAATAAAGCAAATCTTGGTAAGGGATTTCAAACCCTCTAAAGAAAAGTTGTTTTCTAATTTATCATTATATATTCCATTTTAAAAATTGGTAGCTAGTTTTTAAACTTTATTGTAGTCTCCAGCTTCATATCTATGAAGAATGAAAAGATTTTAAAGTGGACAAAAAAAAAAAATAATAAAGTGCTCTAGGTGATCCTGCTTGGCAGGAGTGTTGGACTAGATGATCTTCAGAGGTTCTTTCCAACCTCAGCTAGTCTGTGATTCTGTGATTTTTGCACTGGGATCGCCAAACCTGGATACAGTACTCCAAGTGGGGCATCATAAGGGCAGGGCAGAGGAGGACAATCACCTCTCTCAACCTGCTGGCCACTCCTCTTTTGATGCAGCCCAGGATGCAGTTGGCCTTCTGGGCTACATGCATGCACTGCTGGCTCATCCACTAGACTTCCCAAGTCCTTCTCTGCAGGGCTGTTATCAATGAGTTCTCCCAGTATGTATTCCTGTCTGGGATTGCCCTGACCCAGCTGAAGCACCTTGCACTTTGACTTGTTGAACCTCATTAGGTTCACATGGGCCTACTTCTCAAGCTTGTCCAGTTCCCTTTGGATGGCATCCCTTCCTTCTGTTGTGTCAACTGCACCACTCAGCTTGGTGTCATCTGCAAATTTGCTGAGGGTGTACTCGATCCCACTGTCTATGTCACTGATAAAGATATTAAACAGTATCTGTCCCAGGACAGACCCCTGAGGTACACCAGACCTCCACCTGGACATAGAACCATTGAACACCAATCTCTGGGTGGAACCTTCAAGACAATTCCTTATCCACTGAATGATCCACCCTTCATAACCAAATCTCTTCAATTTGGATATCAGGATGTTGTGGGACTGTGTCAAAAGCCTTACAGAACTCCAGGTAAATGACTTCGGTTGATCTTCCCATGTCAACTGTTGCAGTCACTCAATCATAGAAGGCCACCAGATTGGTCAGGCATGATTTGCTTTTGGTGAAGTCATGCTGGCTGTCTCAGATCGCCTCCTTGTCTTGCACATGCCTTGACTCTGCTTCCAGGAGGATTTGTTCCCTGATCTTCCCAGGGACAGAGGTGAGGCTCACTGGTCTGTAGTTCCCTGGGTCCTCCTTTCTACCTTTTTTTAAAAATGGGAGTGATGGTTCCTTTTTTCCAGTCACCCAGGACTTTGCCTGACTGCCAGGACTTTTCAAATATGATGGGGAGAGGCTTGGCAACAGCATCAGCCAGTTCCTTCAGGACCCTGGGATAGGTCTCAAACCTGCTCTTTGCTTACAGTAGGAGGGACTTTGCTCCCCCAGCCCTCATCTATGGGTTCAGGGAAACGAAAGACTTGGGAAGCCTGACTGTCAGTGAAGACTGAGGCAAAGAAGCAGTTGAGTACATCAGCCTTCTCCATGTCTGTCGTTACCAGTTCACCCTTTTCATCCATCAGAGGGATGGATGAAACTCTCCTTGGTCTTTCTTTCTTGAGCAATGTACCTATAGAATCCCTTCTTGTTATTCTTTGCATCCCTTGCCAAGCTCAGTTCCATCTGTGCCTTGGCTTTCCTGTTTCCATCCCTGCATGTGGCGTAGCGACCACACGGACACCAGGGTTCTTTTAGGATCAGTAACTGCTGCTACTTTATTTATGACGTAACTTCATCTCTCTCACTGAGGACCTAACTTCATCTCTCATATTGAGGGCATAACTTCATTCTCCTTGTTGCAACCCCATCTTGAGGACAGGTCCCCTTCTTATACCATTCGCCCCACAGCAGTACTGTTTCACTAACTATTCATTGGTCAACAACTTTGCCCGGCAACCCCAAACACCCAGCAACTTCCATGCCTTAAGGGCTGGAGAACAAGCAATCCGAGACAATAAGGCGTCTCCTGAATCACCCTTCTTTGTTCCCTCTAAACTCTTTACATTCCTGATGGCCTCATCGTTAAGAGTCTGATGTTATCACCAACCATGGGGCTTGTCGACCCCCATGGCCACACTCCCACACCTGCATATCTGAACAGTATCCCTATACTTTTCCCAGGCCACATGTCCCTGGTTCCACTGCCTGTGCATTTTCTTCTTGCGCCTCAGTTTGACCAGCAGGTCCTTGCTCAGCCATCCCAGTTTTCTGCCCTCCCTGCTCACTTTTTTACACAGGGGAATGGGGAGTTCTTGTGTTCTAAGGAAAACATTCTTAGAGTTGCCAGCTCTGTTCAGTTCCTTTGTCCCTGAGGACAGTGTTCCAGGGGATCTCATCCACTAGGTCTTTAAATATGTTGAAGTTGTCTCTTCGGAAGTTCAGAGTCCTGACTTTGCTCTTTGCCAGGACCACAATCCTTGAGATAACTCAGCCAGGGCATGGTCGCTGCAGCCCAGACTGTCTCCAATCGACCACTTCAATGAGTCCATCTTCACTGGTGAGCACCAGGTCAGTAGCACTTCTCCTCTGGTTGGTTTGTCTAATACCTGGACCAGGAAGTTATCCTCAACACGTTCTAGCAATCTTCTATATTGCTTACAGCCTGCTGTGTAGCTTTTCCAGCAGACATCCAGGTGGCCGAAGTCCCCCATCAGGATGAGAGTGCATGAGTGTGATGCTTCTTGTAGTTGAAGCAAGAATGCCTCATCCACAGGCTCCCCTTGATCAGGTGTCCTGTAGTAGACCCTGACCACAGTGTCCTTTATTGGTGTGGTCCTTAACTTTCACCTACAAGCTCTCAACCCGTTCATGGCTGTTTCTCAGAGGCATCTCTTCACAATCAATCCCTTCCTAATGTAGAGGGCAACACCCCCTACCCCCCTTCCCTGTTTATCTCTTCTGAAGAGCTTGTAGCCCTCTATTCCAGTGTTCCAGTTGTGTGATCTGTCCCACCACATTTCTGTGACAGCAATCAGGTTATATTTGTCTAATTGCACCATGTTTTCCAACTCCTGCTTGTTTCCCATGCTGCATGTGTTGCTGTAGAGGCACTTCAGCTATGTGAAAAAGTAGGAAGGGGTTGTAGTCTTTGGGAGCTACCAGACTTGGAAGCCTCTTCATAATATCATGAATGTGGGCCCCAGGCAGGCAGGAAACCACTCTGGGGAGATTATCTGGATGGTAAATAGGTGCCTCAGTGCCTCTCAGAATGGAGTCTCCAATGACTAACACCCTTTATGCCTTTTTTGTGGGACTGGTTCTGATGCATGTGGGAGACTGAGCCAAATTTGTATGGTTGGCCTTTCTGAGGTTTTTGCTAGTTCTCTCACAGTCTCCTCTCTCCTTCCATAGAATATCATATCTGTTGTGTAGGGGGTGCTTCAGGGGCAAGAGGGAAACTCCTCCTCCAGTTCCTAACAGAGACAAGGGTCCACTCTCCCCTCTCCTGTGAGTCTTTCAAACATGGTTGTTCAGGGCTGGAAGCTTGTTTACCTTCCCCTTGCCAGGGCTTAAGGCAGGGCTGTTGCTCAGATCATGTCAGCATATAATACTATTTCTCAATCTCCCGCTCGCATTCCTGGGTGCTACATGAGCTCCTTTTGCAACAGAGCCACCTGTTTGAAAACTTTATCCAGCTCTGCATTCAGGACCTAGGGTAACTTCCAGGGACTGGAGTTCTCTGGAACTGAGGGTCTGGGCAGCGCTTTCCATCCTCGGGAGATCTGTTTGGGTGTAGGCCTCTGCCTGGGGAGGTTGTTGCCCCTCCATCTGGGTTTCAGCCTCAGACCAGCAGGCTCGGTGGGTGGGCACCATTTCTCTTACAGTAGAAGGCCCTTCATCTGCTGCTCACAGAATACAAAATGACCCACCCTGCCCCCTGCCTTGCTCGCCCTGCCTGCGCACACTGCCGCGCAAAATACTGCACCATGCCCTGACTGCCCACTCTGTTTGCAGCGCACCTGGTCTCGCACGTTCCCTAGGGGTTCCCTTTGGACCACAGAGAAGGGGCACTCCTGGCTCGTTTATTCTCATCCTAAATCCAAAACACAGCACCATACCAGATACTATGAAAAAAAATAATTCTATCCCAGTCAAAACCAAGACAGAACCACAGGTCTGCAAAAATCAGGACATGTTTAAATATTACCAAGAAGCAAGTTGCAGATTACCAGTTTAATACTTTCAATTATTTATTATGTTTATTTTGTGCTGTAATCTCATCTTTTCCTATCCAATATTTCCATGCATTTTTTGTTTTACTTTTGTTTTAATTGGACGTCAGCAGGTACAAAGTATGTTACAGAATCAGAACATGAAAGTTTTAACTATGATCTCACCCTATAAATCAGAAAATTGGACATTTGCAAACACTTTTGGAGGCAGGACTTAAGTTCTGATCCAGTTTTATGTTTGAATGCCTGCAAGATGTATTCTTGGGTATTTACATTTCTGGGTTACGGTTACTTTTTGTCAGTATTGTCTGTTTACAACAGAAACTCTCTAGAAGATGATTATATCTCTGATTCAAATCTTCGTGACTCTAATAGATTCCATCTGGAAGGACTATGCACTTGTAAATACTCTAGTACAATTGGGAGAACCTTTTGTGTGGGAACTTTAATGTAGGCTTCCAAAATCTTTAAACATTTCCAAGACAGGTCACTATTCTATTCACTTTCAAATGAGCTATTCATTTCAGTGAGATTACTTCAAGCTTTGCAGCATCTTTTGCATGACAAAAACTGAGCAAAAAAATCCAGATAGAATCCACATCACGAAGCAGCATAATGTTTGGTCTAATGATTAGGCTAAGAGCCAGAAGGAGCAGGCTATGTAAGCTCAGAGACAATGAGCTCTCACTATTCACCATTGCACTTCTTCCAGTGATTTATAGCAATAATTCTGTGATTTTGCCATCCTTGATTTTGAGCATTGCCATTACATTTCCCTTTAAAGTTGGGCAACAATTCTTGTTAGTTTGATGGGGTGCAGCCTTACATCTACATTTCTATATATCTCTATAAAAGCAAGCTCTTATCTTAGAACACTAAACATTTGAGAGATACTTAACTCTCTTCAGTTCCTTGAGGGTTTGATTACTCAATGCATCACAAGAAGGATCAGGTCCAAGACATGAATATCTAAAAGCAAGGAAAACATATAAAGACAGCCGAATAGCAATATAAAGATATTCAAAAGTAATTCTTACTCTTTGAAGAGCTGAACATTTTTCCTGTGATAGATAAATAAATATATAAGTATCTGTAATCCAAAATAATTGAAGAGACTTACTTAGACCTATAATTTTTTAACTCACGTATTTGACAATCACTTTTAAAGAGTTCTTTACTTAAATAGAGTGTTGTGATCCTCAAAAGAATTTTTGATTAAGTGCTTCCCACCTGATTTTATTTTTTTCTGAAAACTAGCAGGTTGCACTCTTTCTGTAGCTCAAGCAAGCTCTTCAGATTTAGAAGTGACAGAATTTAAATCAAAACGTTCATTTCTGTTTTCTTCTCTCCAATAATACAAATGGGTATTCAGTGTAAATGTATGTGGAGGAAAAGATTTTCATTAGCAGTAGTAAAACCCAGCTGAGCTGAAAGAACCTGGAGCAGCAGCGGAGATCGCATTAGTTGACAACACCTAGGGTCTGCAAGGTATATCCAGGCTCTACATACCTCTGGAGTCCTGACTTCTCATCTTGCAAGCCAGGAACCTTGTCAGTGTGTACTGCATCTTCTGTTCAATTATTTTCTGCAAAGAGAAGGGAGGTATGAACAGAATGCCTGGCGTGCATGTTGGTATTAAAAAGATATGAAGCTGGGTCGTGGCCAAGGTGTATACACAGTCCAGGTTCTTAGATTGACTGGAGCCAGATTTAGAAGCCAGCCAAATTCTAGATCTGAAACCACTAGTCCTTTTGTTGTTTTTTCATGACATGCTTAAATGGACCCAAACATATACCAAGGACTGATTCAGTTGTGGCATCACCCTGCAGCAGGAGTTGGCCTCATACAAGACAATGTGAGATTACTATTATCAGAGATTGCAGTTTGATGTAGGAAAAAAGGCTCAGGAAATGCCTA
The DNA here is from genome assembly GCF_013377495.2 of Cygnus atratus. Lineage (NCBI taxonomy): Eukaryota > Metazoa > Chordata > Aves > Anseriformes > Anatidae > Cygnus > Cygnus atratus. The sequence goes on along the minus strand of NC_066363.1, from coordinate 113,748,695 downwards.
ATCCCTCTGAAGCTGTGTTTTACCTGTTAGGTATGCTTGGTTATGATGGTTAGGCTTAAAAATGTGAATCAATGTATGTGCTATGAAGTATGTGATTTTGATAAAGAAAATGTTGGAAAACAATGCCTGTGACAGTGGATCCTGACTAAGCTCCATCGATAAGCAAACAGCTATTCCGGCTACTGTTAAACACCAGCTTGGTTTCACTGGTGCCTTTTCCACTAACAGCCTTTCTGAAATCTCTAATATACAAGTTGATTGCTACAATTCTCAAATTTTTGGGAACTATATTGCTTTGATTTTTTGTCTTGACAATGAGAATCTAATATTTTTACTTTACCAACAAGTCACTAAAGGTGATATCTGTGTAGATGTTTTCTAAAATTTAAGGAGAATTGAAGGTATTGTTCTTGATAGAGTTTTCTTGTGTGATTGCACCAATAAGCATGGTCTTTACTGTGCTAAGAAACATCACAACTTTTGCACTTTGTGGCATATTTAAATAACATTTATGAATAGAGACTGATATACATATAAACACAAATATAAATGCATATTATCACTATATATATATATAATATGTATACACATACACACACACAATCTGGCTTTGCAGAAAACATCTGTTACTGATTGTGGTTTGACTTGCTTCCATGAGGCATTAAGTTCCTTTATCATAACCATCTGTCATTTTTTGCCATGTACACTGAATTAATTACAGAATTTTAAACAGCTCATTTAAAACAAACCGCAAACAAAATTACTATCTGGTGAGAGGAGAGCAGTTTATGAATAATATGTGTATTCCTACTGTGAAGACAGTAGCCACTATTAAGAATTAGTAACTCAACTCATCTCTGAACTTTTAGGTATATAATATTATGGCTTGTAATGTAAAGAAGCTCATGCTGTTATGAGCAAACCCCAAATCCTTCAGAAATGGAAAACTACACACAAATCAAGGTAAAGGGGAAATAAATTTAATCCTTAAACTCCTTTTCTTCATAAAACAGTGGAATATCAAACCTCTGAATGGTGCTTTGATAACAAATTAACTTTTGGCATAAGTAGGAACAATCCTTTGAATCAATAGAGGTATGCCATTTACGTTTGCTAATGTAGAGCCCTGGATTTACTTTAAATCTTCTTTTTCAGTAGAGGTACAAGAGGTTTGCTTTTATAAAGCTTTCCTATCTCAACCCTCTGTAAGCTTTAGGATCGTTTTATGTCTTTTATTATCTCCATCAATGCTCCAATACTGTGGGGAGAAAGACGCATATTGGCACCTGCACAACACTTTCTCATTCCAATTTCATGTGGGGAAAAATGGAAGAAAATGTGAAAACTTTGACCCTCTTTTCTATGCATGAATACTCTTGACTAGCCTGTGTAATAAATATTAGAACTGGTCAAGCTGTTTTGTTAAGAAAGAAGGCATACACTCCTACAAGAATTATTTCTGAAAGAGTATATAATGGAAATATTTGGGTTAGTGCTTGCCAAGAGTCAGGGTTGAGCAGGCTAACTCATTATACTAATTGTGTTCTTCATTCCATTGTTTTTGTAGTCTGTACCAATTACGGAGACATTACTAAGATTAGATGTCCCCAATTGTTCCGATTAGGCAACAATATATACTGATTTTTTATATGAATATGGTTTCAGTTCAAGAATGTATCTAGTGGCTGTTACTTTTCCAGTTTTTAAGATATATCCTCTGACAAACTAAAAGCGTGCTGGAGCTACTTTATGTCTTCATTTGTTCTCATATATAGATATAAAAAATAAATCTCTACCTTCCTGCAAATTGTTAAACAATTACTTTGCTCATCATCTGCAATGTGCATTATAATTTTATCACTTTCAATCTAAATTTTTGCTGAAAATCATGTGTTCCTTTGATCTCTAAGATAAAAGTAAATTTCTTAGTGAATATGTCTTTACTGGCATCATTCCAGCTTTCTTCTCTTGTTCTCTGTAACCAAACAACTGCATCCCAACATTTTAAAGTACAGAGCTGTCACTATTTTAAGTACTCAGTCCCATTTGCTCTTAATTATTGCACATTTAAACTGAAAATTCACATTTCTAAAGATGATATAGGCTTGTATATATTCTAATTAGGCAAACTAAATTAATTCTGACTACGTAATAAAGTAAAACAAACAAAAGAAAAACAAAGTAGAAAATAAATGCACAGTAAAAGCTACTTTATGTGTACATTATGAACTTTTAACTTAATACTAGAAAGTTCAGCAATGTCATAAATGAAATTGCCAATTCAACATAAGAATTATGATAGTCTTTAATTGCATGACCTTACAGTACTTTGTGTGCAACTATGGGAAATACATGCCCTGAATATATTACTCATTCATCTATAGAAAAGACTCGGTACTGTTTATTCAGTGTTACAAATCTACTTTGCAAGAAAAGAAAAAAAATGTGTGATCATGTAATTAAAAATTGTATCAGAAAGTGTATCACAAAAGTGCAACCCTCCTTTTCTGAATGACTTTATAACCCTGACATCTGTCATTGTTTTTAGCAGCTTTATTTTGGTATGTGATGTCTTTATTTAAGACTCCCCTTTTCAAGACTGACATCAAATTTTGTCATATAAAGTTCTATATGGATTACAGGAATAGTGTGAACTGTTATAACCATTTAAACTACAGTCACGGCATTTAAGGGTGTCATTGTCTGTGTGGAAGTGATGATATTTAGCTAGAAGGTGTCAGAAATAATTGCTCAATACAGAGGAATTTCACTGGCTTTTCCTATGTTGTTTTCATATATTATCTATATCACTATATAGAGGTCTCATCAGTCTAGGTATTAAGGCTCACTGAATGGTGTCAAATGCAACTTAGCCGCTCCACCTGAACCTCCTGACCAGTTGACAGTGCCATCCTGTGCAGCCCAGTCTTCATGGGTGAGTTTACAACTGGCACTGATACTGGCAGGAGTTTTCCCTGGCTGTCCACACTTATCCCAGGATGCAGGTTTGTGTGGTTTACACCACCTCATTAAAAAAATCTCAGCTTCTTTGAATACACGTCCTTGGGTTATCTGCAAAGTGGGCCAGCTTCCAATGCCATCAAAATCTTTCCAGCTCAAGCAGTGTACCCACACCTTCAAGTATTCCTTCACTGCCTCTGTGGTCACATCAGCTATAACTGTCTGCTCCCCAAATGTCTTTTGCAAGAGACCTGCTAAAAAAGTCAACACACATACCCACAGCAGAGGCCACAATATTTGCAATCCTTCTCTCAGGGGGCTTTTAAGCATTGTTTTAGTCAGAACTTGTGGTCTGACATTGTCTTCAAACACTGTAACCACAACCACCAAGAGATCCAAATTTACCAGGCAAAAAGATGGCATTGGTCAAATGCAGTATACTGAGGCAGCCAACATCATACACAAATACTATATCCCATATGTCAGATATTGCTGAGACCCATGGCAGCTACTGTCCCTCCCTCCTGGTAGATGCTGAACAGCCCAGATGTATTAAATTTTAACAGGCAACAGAACTGACCACATCTGCAATACCTTCCCCTTCCCCTCCCCCTCATCTTACCTATCTTACAGATACGTTGTGGCAGAGACAAGATACTGCAGTAATTCATGTGCATATTATGCTTCATATGCATACTATGGCACAGGGCTGCAGAACAAGGAACACAAGGATGTGTGTTCCATGCCTGGGTTTGCATGCCTCTACCGTTCCTCATTCCCTTCCTCCTCCCTTCTCTGCCCCAGCCGTCCTGTGGTGACAGCATAGATGTAGTTGGTTGAACACTGAGCACTGCAAGAGGCTCAGGCATGCTCAGGAAGGATGAAATTTCCACAGATTTTAGCACTTAAAAGACAGCCAAAATATAGACTAAACATTTTCTGAAATGCAAAACTCTCCTGTCTGACTGTTACAGATGAAAGAGACACTAGCATGAAAAAGGGCACTTACAAGGAAGTCAAAAACCTGACTGACTCAATCTCTCTGTTCTGTCTGAAACTGAAAAAAAGCCTTCTTTCAGACAAGAGTAACCGCACTACAGTCATGTGGACATGGAGCATATAGTCAGCAGTAAAATCCAGGGGAATTAAGCCCTTTAACCAACAGGTCATTATCTGTGCACATAATTAATATAATCTGTATTAACTCTATGTTAACATACCTACCAAGTCAGTGGGTTTTTGTTACTGAAGAAATAATTGCATTTTAACTTGGAGATAAGTAATGAAGGTCTTCACCTAGAAATTATTTTATTTTTCACGTTCTATTTATTTATAATTCTGTTGAGAAATATACTGCATAATGACTTTACATTTTGCTCTCAGAGAGATATATTATGAGGCTGCACACTGACATTTGTAGAATTTTATACCACATGGCACATACCAAATAGACTGGGGAAATTAGTCTCAGATTTATAAACAAAACTTCTTACACAAGTGACTCATTTTAGTTGAATGTGGATGGCCCTTAATAGGAACACATATGTTCATGCTAAATAACCTGTAATACCAACTGAGGTGGCACAATTCTCTCCACCATTAGGAAGATTGATTTTGCCTTGGAGTGTCTCTACTCAACAGAAGTACCCTTCAGGTAAGTTGAAAAAGTTATCAGGCATGTAGTGTAAATGAGCAGTGAAGATTCTGGAAATGGAGGAAAGCTATAGCATGCCACTTCAGTTCCCTAAAATGTTAAACAATCAAAAAACCTCTTTCCCCCTCCCCCCAAACAATCAAGCAAACAACAACAACAACAACAAAATCTATGCAACTGTGATATCAAAATGCTTCTTATAAATTGCCTGACATTAAAGTATGGAAGAATTCTGAAGTTACGGGGAAAAAAAAGCAAAGAAATACTGAATTTTAGCCATTGAACTCAGTAAATGTAGAAAGTATTTAATGACAGATATAGGCAATCATAGGACAGGATTAATTCTATGAAATTTGTGTTACTGCATTGTAAATATTTTGTGAGATCAGATTAAACTTAAAGTAAAGTTTAAACAAGGTAGCTTTCAATATGGAGGAGATTTGAAGATGATTTTTGATTAATAAAATGTCTAAATGAATATGATGAATTTGACACCACCACCTTTAGTGTTTTTTCAAACACTGTAGGCTGGTTACAAACAAAGAACCTGAAAATCATGCAGGCTCAAAAATGCTAACTAAAACAATAGGAAGACAGTCAAAAATAGAGGAAGGAGGAACCTTGTACTGTTATGAGCTTTATTCATTTATAGAAAGCTGTTGGATTCTAGTTCTTTTAACCAGGTCCTCAGAATTATAAGTAACTTCTAAGTACAAACTTTTCTCTCTGAAAGCTTTTGTGAGTTCAAAGGAGGCAGAAGGAAATGTAGTTACCCAGAGAGACTAGATATATATTTATACATACATATAAACCATATCTTTGCTATATAAATATGTTCTACAGGTCTAAATTATGAACTTCAGTATGCATTTGATTCAATAAATTTTAAGGATATCTCTGTCAAGGTATGTCTGATTTCTTTCTACCCTATAATATGTGCATAGATTAAAATGTTAATTTACTCTCACTAGTCTGTTTAATTTAGGCCCATGGGTGCTAGATGAGAATAGGGGAGCACTTGAAGAGGTAATAACCTTATTCAGGCATTATGTTGCTCAGATCATAGAAGGTGTCATCTCTTTCAGAAAACAGTCTATTATTTTGGCAGATAACACTAAAAGTTTATGAGGTCTTAACAATATACTGCTAATTTTTTTAGTTATTATTATTTTTAATTAGAGTCCCTTTCAATTTAAAACATTTCTATATCCATAGTTTTATATGCAATGAAAAATTTACATTTCTAGAATTGCAAAACAGTCCATAAATCTATAATAATTTGCAGCATGACTCCATTGCTCTCCTCTGTCTGTACCTGTTTACTGAAGCACGCACCAGAGCTCTGTACTTTTGGAACCTTTCAAAGAACTGTTCACAGAATTGAATCCATATATAGAGTGAATCTGTATTTAACCATAGTCAGTTATATAAGTAGCTTCCTGACATATTCAGTGAGTGAATACCATATTTGTTATTTGTTGTTGGTATTTGTCATTGGTATCGGTATTTGTTATTATTTCTCATGGAGACTTTGCATGTCATTTTCTCAGTGACTGCTCATGTTTTACACAGAACAAGAAAATATCTGTGGATAGGACTATTATCTATTCAATCTGAAGTCTCCATCTTGTCCATTTCTTTAGAATATTCCGGATAGAAAACAGGCTTCAGAGCCCAGAGAGGTATCACATTAGAGACCCTAAGCAAGCTATATATGTCTATATAGTGGAAAGGGTTGCTGAACATACGTATTTTCCTAACTAGCGCAGCAGACAGAAACAGCAGAGAACTCAGTCCCTGCTAAATAGACCAGCCTGTTATTGGGGCTTATTAGCTCTGAGCAATCACAGGCATTTATATGCATTTATGCAGCTTCCAGCTCTGGAGCTTAAGCATTTTTCAGCTAGCTTGGGGACTTCTGCACTGCAACCTACTGTGTAGAGCAAATGCACCTAGTGCTATGGTATGACCACAGAGCTATCTCATGAAGAGCCTGCAGAGCTCAAAAGGACGAAGAACCTCAATCCTTACAAATTTATTTCCCTTGCCAATGAAAAACAATGTAAAGAGCTCCATGATCAGCAAACTCTGAAGACTTGCATTAGTATCTGGTCTTCACATTACCTGTGAAACAGACAGTGTTTTGTAGTGTATATTCAAAGCACTACCAACACTGAGGTCTACATATAAGGTGGTAATCTGCCAGACTATTATAACATTCTCTCCCTGTGAGAGAATTAAGCAACTTTTCTCCATACATTGAGAAAATATTTGATATAAATGTGCAGTTCCTTACCATAAACAGCTCAACACTGACTGTCTTTAGAGAAAATTCTATTTTTAATAATCGTATCCTGTATAACTAACGGTAGTTCCAAAGCTCTGTTTAGCATCAGAGAGGACGTTATGTCCTCCCACTTTTTTTTTTTTTTAATGTCCATAAAATATGGATCTAATATAAAATTGTTTAAGGGAAAAAAAAAAAAACATATCTCTTGATTCTATACAACTGGCTTTTACTAATGAGTTAAAACTTTCTTACCCTTAGTTCTTTTCATTCAGATCTTGGAAGATTACATGATGGGCTTAGTGTTAGCAGTGCTTAGTGTAGAAAGCTTACTCTACAACTTCAGAGGCAGCTATTAAACATATCAATTAACGTGCACATCTTACGTCTGTATTTTTTTGGGCCCTTCTAGCTGATTTGTCCAGGCTGCATTCTGTATATCTGCAAAGTTATTTTTCAACAATGATGTGCAGCCTGATTCTCTGAACAATTGCAATGTAAAGGATGTAGATTAACAGGGAGTATCAATACACAGTTGTCAGATGTGCAGGCATTTTCAAACATAACTGCTGCCCTTGCACTCCTTGTTTGAAAATTATCTCAGAAATCTGTACTAGTGTTTATGAAAGAACTGTAGCACTTTTCATTGTTTTCTTTTTTTTTTTTTTCTTTAAATTTATCCACAGAGCAGGACTAGACAGATACTGAAATATTCAGCTTCTCTTGCTGCCTGAGTAGTTTTACAAATACATAACCCAGGCACAAGAGCAGTACATTATTTTTCTTCCTGAGAGTACTATCTCTGAAATATATCACTTGCAGGGATAATGGAGATAGAATGGGAAATGTGTTCTGCTTCAACTACCAACTCTAATTCAGTTTTCCAGAGCTATTGTTTTGATACTACACTGGGATGGCACTGAGATGTTGGGCCCAAGAATCCTCATCAAGAACAATAGGCATTACTGTGGTAAGCTGATATTCAGATCTGCTCAAAAATAGCATAGTTAAATTGGACTATTGTTAGGTAATACAGACAATGTGAATGCTGAGGGGTGGAAGTAAAGACTGTGAACTAGAAAATGCACTGCAAAAGTTGAATCTATAAGACTGCTTTTATGCTTTTTCCAATGATAGACTAAAACAAATTAAAGGAGTTCCTAAAACTTTATTTAAGAGGCACAACTCCAGTGTCCAAAATGGCTATTCAACTATTTCATAAGAGGATATAATAGAAGGATCTGCGCATTCAAATATTCCTCAGTTTCAGCAGAAAATATTCTGAAGATAATTAAGTATTTGAAAGATCTTTCAGTGTCTGGAAGTGGCAAAAAATATGCTGTAGCCAACAACAGCAATATTTTTACTTCTCTGACTTGCTTAAAGCTTTTACTTCGTATCTTCATTTACTGGTGTAGCCCTTTGGGCCTCTGTGAAGCTCCACTCATTTAAGTGACAGGCACAGAAGTCTATGCCAGCAGATCCAGAGGCAAGATCAGGGCACAAGGTGGTTCATAAATAAATGTAGGAACTGCAGGTACCTCTTGGGCCTCTGAGATCTGCGGCTACCAATTTCTCATTTGGGTGGCAAAGGAAAGACATAGCTTTCAATAGGTACAAAGTTAGAAAGTTAATATAACTGCTCCTTGCAGAATTGTATGCGTACAGTGCAATGATGAAAACCTGCCTGAGTCAGAATGAGGTAATTATGTCTCAGGTATGCTACTGTTGAATGTGAGTCCTAGACATGGAGGCTGTAATTCTTCAGCAGCAGCCATGCTGCAAAGTGCCCCAGCCCACCCCTATTCCCCAGGCTTTCCCTGTTCCAGAAGCCTCTGCTCAGCACTGACACAAATGTTTATGCAGCCACAGTATGGATTGGATTGATGAACTAATTTATCCTAAATTATCTCTGCAAAAAATATTTGAGCTCCTTTACAGCTGGATCAATTCCCCAGTTCACCACATAAACAGCTGGATGCAACTGTGGATAGCAGCAAATACAGAAGGTGGCGTGATGGTGGGAAAAAGTGCCTGGCAATAGGGTGGGTGGTCACTAATTTAGTCATGTCACTAAAAATGAATCTACAACCTAGAAAAAGGAAATGATAGCATAAAAAATATATGATAGTGCTGTGATAGAAAATGTGATACATCAGAGGTTTTATACATATAGTTATCTTAAACTAACTTCCAAATTTTTGACTTTTACCGTAAATCTTAAAGGAATTTTGGATTAAGTTGGATTTCATCATCAGCCATGTCTACTACTGCCTGCTATTTATGTGGTAATAATAGCTACACAGCATCATTCAGAAAATACAATTTTAAACATATAAAAGAAAATATATTCAAATTTAAGGTTTCTTATGACATAAATATTTATCTTGCTATTTATATTTGCTGAAGAATATTACATATAAACACAGTGCTTTTAAAAAGAAAAACAAAAAGGGACATAGAAACCTTTAGTGAGAGAAGTTGTTTATGGCTCTTAAGTGGTAATGAGATAATTACCCATGCATAACCACTCAATTATAAATAAGGAAATGCTTAACTAATATATTAAATTAATCTTAACATGGACATATATAAAGGGCTACTTTGCAGCATTTAGCTAGGTCTTCAAATTTCGTATACATCTGCACTGACCTCCGTAAAGTTGAAGGAGCGATTATAACTAAAGGTACTACAGCTTCCTGACAGAATCTTCTGATATAGAAGGAGAGTACTGAGGATTTCTCTCCTAATATACATTCTTGAAATGCTTTAGGGATTATTAGGAAATAATATAGGAAATGATTTAGAGATTCTGAAGGGAGGTGGAACCCACTCTTTTCTAGATCAATTAAGTACATATGAATTTCTTATTTTTCATATTCACAGCTGTGGTAATAAGATATCGCTGGAGGGTCTTCCAAAAGGCTGAAGTTAGGGAAAACAAACAAACAAACAAGAACAGCAAGAACAACAACAAAAAAAACAAACTCAAGGCATCAATACCTCATGATGTTTCTGCAGAGAATTCAGGAGAACGCTATGAGTAAGGTATACAAATGTTATTTACATTGTTCTAACAATTTAGGTGAAACTGATTGATTACTGTTCTCAAAAAAATTGCAAATACTCATTTACATCTTGAAATCAATCACTGTTGCTGTACATTAGCCTTATTTGTGTTCCGTTTCTGCTGCTGTGTTAAGTAATGATTTTGTTGGCATGAATATTCATGGAAACTGAAAGTTTTAAGTAAATATTAGGGGAAATTATAAAATATAACCTTTTATTCAGACATTCAAGTTTGTTCCGACTGACTAACTGATTCCTGGAGCAGTATTGCTTTGTATGGCTTGACCTATCTAAATCAACTAAGAGTTTGACTACAAAGACCTTGAAAAAAAAAAAATCCAAAATATGACCCGTAGTAAAAATGCCATTGGAAGCTTTTTCTGGTCAAAATGTGCAGTAGAAGGGTTGTTGGTTGTGTTTGATTTGGACAATTATGCTCAAAGCAGTGCTTACCTGATGTTGATTCTCTAAGGTAAGTGGGTTTTCTGAAGATTAACCAAGGCAAGACTGAGGAGAGAAAGATGAGGCTAGAGAAGTGGTTTGGGAAAGAGCAACATTATTCTCATTAATTTAATAGATCATTACCATGCTGTAGTTACTATCAGGATCTAACTGTACTTTCAACAGAGGCATGATTTTGGAATTCCAGATGATATTTGAATCGTTACACAAGTAATCCAGGCAGCATTTTATTTTCTGCAGTTATTTTGAGATATGGATACAATGTTACAAACACTTTTATTTTCTATGTGCTATACAATAGCACCATATAAATTATACCATGCATTTAATACTCTTTTCTATATTATTTGTATATTATACTGTTACACATAGCGCAATGTAATAGTATAATACTGAAGCATGGAAATACACTATAAAATGTAATCCACTAAAAACTACCCAGAAATATACCTTAGTACTCTTCACAAGGCAAAGATATTAAATTGCAAAACAGATGTTCAGAGATTGACAGTGATTGTCCATTCATCTTTGCATGGAACATAATGACCTAGTTATGATACATAGTAATTTGAAATGTCCTGAGAATAGTTTATAAGAAAAATCACTTATCTCTCCCTATTCTGTATTACTCACTGGGTCAGCAGAACTGTTTCAAATTATTAATTTTCTTAATAAAAGAGCAGAAGTTCAGTAGCTGAAGCTTTATGATTCAGAAAGCGGAATTCTCTAACTGCCCTCCCTTGCTGACCACGGTCATTCCAATGTTGTGATTCTTCAGCCAAAACCAACCAAACAAAAAAAAAGTATAAGAAAGGGTTAAGGGCCTGTATGATAAATTATGAAATAGGCAAATGAATTATTTGTGAAGTTCCTGTGGAACAGGTCATTTTGGTATTCCTGAGACTCACATTAATTATACTTATTCCACACTGACTAACAAATCTTAATTGTTACAGTAAACAACCCAAATGCATAAATAGTAAAACGTAATTAAAAAAAAAAAAAACACTTTAGATTTTTTTTTTTAATCTGCTAAATGATTCAGGATTCTACAGCTTCTCCCAATACTGTTTTTGAGACTTCTCTTCTATGAATTACAGATAGATTTATGCCACTAATTGAATAAGTCATGTCAGAATAAGACATTGGCTTTTAAGTCACATAATTTCATTTCTTATCATAACAACTTATGAATTTCAGAAAAGATGACTCTGTTTGTTAAAGTCAGAAATTGTCTGTAGTAGCAGTAGTACCAGCAACCACTGTTATGATAGCAACATTGTCAACGAGCTAATTGAATATGGTTTACACTATTGTGAACAATGAAATTTTGCAATTAGTTTCACCCTAGTAGTCTGTTGCTCTCACTTCAAACCCTTCCGGGTCACCCAATCAGGGCCATGACAAATGAAAGTCCTTGCATTTCAAATCCTGCCTGGACTAGTAAGTGCTCTGTCTTGCATCTTGTCATGTTCATAGCATAGGATATTCATAACTGTGAACATGCCAAAAGAGGCACTCTAAACATATGTAGCTATAAAGAAAAAGTAAGGAGGAAAAAGTAAAGAAAAACTAAGAATCATGCAGAAATTGGTTGAATTTGGTTCTTAGACCTTGAAAAAACACTATAAGCACATGGTCTTCATTATTGGACTGTTCTGATGATAGGCAAGGGATGACAGCTATAGTTATTTAGAGAATCTTTTGAACATTAGAGAATCTTTTGATGTTGTGGAACTCCAGGCTGGGAATGATAAGGTTGAATCCCTGTGGGTTAGGATCTGCGGGAAGGCCGGCAAGGCTAGCGTCCTGGTCGGGGTCTGTTATAGACCGCCGAACCAGGATGAGGAGACGGATGAGGAGTTTTATAGGCAACTGACAGAAGTTGCAAAATCGTCAGCGCTTGTCCTCGTGGGGGACTTCAACTTCCCGGATATATCCTGGAAACACGGCACGGAGAAAGCAGTCTAGGAGGTTTCTGGAGAGCGTGGGAGATAGCTTCCTGACGCAGCTGGTCAGTGAACCCACCAGGGGTGGTGCCCCGCTAGACCTTCTGTTCACAAACAGAGAAGGACTGGTGGGAGATGTGGTGGTCGGAAACTGTCTTGGACAGAGTGACCACGAAATGGTAAAGTTCTGTATTCTTGGCGAGGCCAGGAAGGGGACCAGTAAAACTGCTGTCTTGGACTTCTGGAGGGCTGACTTTGAGCTGCTCAGGACGCTGGTTGGCCGAGTCCCTTGGGAGGCGGTTCTGAAGGGCAGAGGAGTCCAGGAAGGCTGGGCGCTCCTCAAGAAGGAAATCTTAACGGCACAGGAGCGGTCCGTCCCCACGTGCCCAAAGACGAGCCGGCGTGGAAGAAGACCGGCCTGGCTCAACAAAGAGTTGCGGCTTGTGCTTAGCAGAAAAAAGAGGGTTTATAATCTTTGGAAAAAAGGGCGGGCCGCTGAGGAGGACTACAAGGATGTAGCGAGGCTGTGCAGGGAGAAAATTAGAAAGGCCAAAGCTCATCTGGAGCTCAACCTGGCTACTGCCGTTAAAGACAACAAAAAATCCTTTTACAAATATATCAATGCGAAACGGAGGACTAAGGAGAATCTCCATCCTTTACTGGATGCGAGGGGAAACCTAGTTACTAAGGATGAAGAAAAGGCTGAGGTGCTTAATGCCGCCTTTGCCTCAGTCTTTAGCGGCAATACCGGTTGTTCTCTGGATACCCAGTGCCCTGAGCTGGCGGAAGGGGATGGGGAGCAGGATGTGGCCTTTGCTATTCATGAGGAAATGGTTGGCAACCTGCTAAGGAGCTTGGATGTGCGCAAGTCGATGGGGCCGGATGGGATGCACCCGAGGGTACTGAAAGAACTGGCGGAGGAGCTGGCCGAGCCGCTTTCCATCATTTATCGGCAGTCCTGGCTATCGGGGGAGGTCCCAGTTGACTGGCGGCTAGCCAATGTGACGCCCATCTATAAGAAGGGCCGGAGGGCAGACCCGGGGAACTATAGGCCTGTCAGTTTGACCTCAGTGCCAGGAAAGCTCATGGAGCAGATTATCTTGAGGGTCATCACGCGGCACTTGCAGGGCAAGCAGGCGATCAGGCCCAGTCAGCATGGGTTTATGAAAGGCAGGTCCTGCTTGACGAACCTGATCTCCTTCTATGACAAAGTGACGCGCTTGGTGGATGAGGGAAGGGCTGTGGATGTGGTTTACCTTGACCTCAGTAAGGCTTTTGACACCGTTCCCCACAACATTCTCCTCAAGAAACTGGCTGCTCGGGGCTTGGACTGGCGTACGCTTCGCTGGGTTAGAAACTGGCTGGATAGCCAGGCCCAAAGAGTTGTGGTGAATGGAGTCAAATCTGGTTGGAGGCTGGTCACAAGTGGTGTCCCCCAGGGCTCGGTACTGGGGCCGGTCCTCTTTAATATCTTTATCGATGATCTGGATGAGGGCGTCCAGTGCACCCTCAGTAAGTTTGCAGATGACACCAAGCTAAGTGCGTGTGTCGATCTGCTCGAGGGCAGGAAGGCTCTGCAGGAGGATCTGGATAGGCTGGAGCGATGGGCTGAGGTCAACTGTATGAAGTTCAACAAGGCCAAGTGCCGGGTCCTGCACCTGGGGCACAACAACCCCAAGCAGAGCTACAGGCTGGGAGATGAGTGGTTGGAAAGCTGCCTGGCCGAGAAGGACCTGGGAGTATTGGTTGATAGTCGGCTGAATATGAGCCAGCAGTGTGCTCAGGTGGCCAAGAAGGCCAACAGCATCCTGGCCTGTATAAGAAGCAGTGTGGCCAGCAGGTCTAGGGAGGTGATTGTCCCGCTGTACTCGGCTCTGGTGAGGCCACACCTCGAGTACTGTGTTCAGTTTTGGGCCCCTCGCTACAAGAAGGACATGGACGTGCTCGAGAGAGTCCAGAGAAGGGCGACCAAGCTGGTGAGGGGTCTGGAGAACAAGTCTTACGAGGAGCGGCTGAGGGAGCTGGGCTTGTTCAGCCTGGAGAAGAGGAGGCTCAGGGGCGACCTTATCGCTCTCTACAGTTACCTTAAAGGAAGCTGTAGTGAGGTGGGGGTTGGTCTGTTCTCCCACGTGCCTGGTGACAGGACGAGGGGGAATGGGCGAAAGTTGCGACAGGGGAGTTTTAGGTTGGATGTTAGGAAGTACTTCTTTACCGAAAGGGTTATTAAGCATTGGAACGGGCTGCCCAGGGAGGTGGTGGAGTCACCATCCCTGGAGGTTTTTAAAAGACATTTAGATGTAGAGCTTAGTGATATGGTTTAGTGGAGTACTTAGTGTTAGGTCGGAGGTTGGACTCGATGATCTTGAGGTCTCTTCCAACCTAGAAATCTGTGTCTGTGTCTGTGTCTGTGTCTGTTATCTAGTCGGCTGTGTAATACTTTTTAGAGCATTCCTATTTTTTCACAGACCTTTTCTGGGGATGCTGGTTTAATAATATCATTACCTATCATTAGTAGAGCTCCAGCTATATATAGACAGAGCATTAATAGAATCATAATATGATATTATAAATCAGAGCAACTATTTGGAACACCTGATATTTTCTACAGCAAGAAAAGAGTTTATGCATGCAGTGATTGTGTAGGTACTGGGTCCTGCAGAAAGGCAGGGACCCAAAGGGGACCTGGCATTGTGAGGTGTGGATGGGCAGCAACTTCGAGATTAGGAGGGCTTACAGCAAGAGTCCTACAGAGCAAAATCTCAGGGTCTGTGGCAATCAGATCACTGCAACTCCTTTTTCACCCTAAACTGCTAGTCACCTTTTTCTCCATCAGGACCTTTACCTCCACTAGCCAGTAGATGCATAGCACTTTTAAAAGGCAAGCAGATGAGCTGAAAGTATATCAGTTACAACCCTTAGTTGCATGTTTGTGCTACAGGTTCCAGTCTTTCACCGAAGTTTCATGTTGTCCTTAAAATGGTATTTTCTAGTGAAATACATGTCAGAGAAGTGTACCTGAGGTAGGATATCAAAGCTCTATCATTTTTAGTGTTGAAAAATAGTTCTTAAATTAACAAAATCTTCACAATTAAGAAAAAAAAATACAATGACAATAAATGGGCAGGGAAGGGCAGGGAAGGTTCTACTGAAAAGGGATTTATAGAATATTTTAATTACCCTATACTTGTGAAAAACAAGCACAAATTCCCAGTCACTGCATAGGATGTTTTCCTGGCTTTTTGGACTACATGGAAATACATTGTCAGTTTTCAGGCATTTTTACTACAGCACTTGCTAAATTTGGACAAAATGCCTAATGGCCTCAGTGTTGGCTACCTGAAGTTCCAAATTCTTATAATGTTTCTTTTATGTGCTCCACCTCGCCCCCCAAAAAAAAAGGTAGTAAAAAAATGCAAATTCACATTCTTTGCTGTATGTGGATTTCCATTATTGAAACAAAACAGCACTTATTACCTCTAAATGATATTTCTCTAAATAAGAACCCCCACAAGAAAAGAAGTCTGTAAAAAAATCACTCTACTTTTTCAGTATTTCCTTATGCATGTCATTTATACTGTTCAAAACTCATTGAATATATGTTCAAAAACTATGTTTATAGAAACATTCAAAAAATTTAGAGATCTAGATGAGATATTCACTGCATGAACATGCTGAAAATAGGCTAGCCAGTGTTTGCGGATACTGACACTAAATTTTCTATTGCTTATTGTGCAATCTAGAAATGATATTTAAAATGAAGACTAGTATCTGATAGTTCAATAAGTCATTGATATGAAAAGAACACATTTAATATGAAGTAAAAAAATGTTTGTTTTTTTCATATTTTAACATATTTTGAAAATTGTACTCATTAGAAATTACAAGTGTCATTGGATTACAGACTTGTTAGCAAAAAAAAAGACCTTCATTTATTTATGTTCAATAGAGATAACAAAAAAAATGAAAGCTGATACCAGCTTTTGTATTGAGTTTGACCGTAGAGTTGTCTTAATGTCACCTCAAACATGGAAAGAATTCATCCCTTCCCTTCCCTTCCCTTCCCTTCCCTTCCCTTCCCTTCCCTTCCCTTCCCTTCCCTTCCCTTCCCTTCCCTTCCCTTCCCTTCCCTTCCCTTCCCTTCCCTTCCCTTCCCTTCCCTTCCCTTCCCTTCCCTTCCCTTCCCTTCCCTTCCCTTCCCTTCCCTTCCCTTCCCTTCCCTTCCCTTCCCATTTGCTTTGTGTCATTTTTTTTTGTTTTGTTTTTCTTATCCAAGTAGTACAGGATACCCTTAATGTCACAATATTATATGAATTTTTACAGATAGTTGCTATTCTATAGTTATTTAAGTATATCATTATAACTCTGAAATTAATCATATAAATCTTAGAGAATATAACATTGTGATGTGTATGTTATGTTATGTGGCAATTAGCTTGGAAACGGGCAATGACCATTTGCATTGTAATGAAGCATTCTTTCATAAAGGTGTCAAATACAATCTAAAAGGCTAATGAAATTTTATGCAAAACACCTGCTAGTCACCTTCACTTCAATTAAATGCCTTTGGGGGAAATGGGAGAACCTTTCTTATTGAGCACAAATTAGAATGCTGATAAACACAGGACAAGCAATAAGTAAAGAACAGAATCCAATGTGAAGGAATAAGACTGCTTGTCCTGTATAGAAGATTAACCATGATTGCCCTATAACAAGAAGCAGGTGTTGTTATTGTTGGGGGAACCAAAGGACAGTAGAACTATTTCTGTCACTAGCATCATCATAACAGTGTCTAAATCCAGAACAATAATTCAATCATCCTTCTAGATTCTGCATTTTGAACAGGATTTTTGGTTTGCATAAATGGGTCAGTGCCAACTTACAGAAAAATAGAAAAGATGGCAAAAGAAACAACAACAGAACAAACAAACAACAAAACAAATACTGAGAAATGTAACCTTTCCCTTAAAAAGACCAGACTTTGTTTTCCTTTCTAAAAAGTTCTCAAGGACAAAGTTGCTTAGGATTATGACATCTCATAAAGGCCTGTAGCCTAAGAAAAAATATTGGGTACTTATTGAGCCCTTTTAGAAAGGTATTTAGATTTTAGGTAGGCAGCGACATCAAGAATTTCCCATTGTCACGTAACTATCATCATGAGTCAGTTTTCACTCAGTACAGATTTTATTAAGTATTTGAAATATATGACAGGTTAACAATGAAAAACTTTAGGCAAGATCACTCAGCAAAGATTCTTAAACTTTTGTGGGTTAGTAGATAGCTAAAGGACAATGGAAAAGGGTGGTAAATAAATGATCACTTTTCAAGCATATCTAATAGAGATTTTTGCCTGGATTTTTCTGTTCACCATATTGAAAAAAATACATGTAGAAAGGGGTAATTAGTGGGATGACAAAGTTGTCTGGTGATTCAAAATTACTGAGGATAATAAAAACAGCTGGCTCTAAAGAACTACAGAGAATATCATGGTATTGAGAGACAAAGTGATATAGCGACAGATGATATTCAAGAATGATAAATTCAAAGTAATGCACATGATGAAAAACATCCCTAAACATATGTGCTGGGTGACATGTTGTAAGCTATCTACTTTACACGGCAAAGAGATTTGAGAGTAATTATGAACAATGTTGATCAAAACAATGGTCAAAATGTAGGAATTATTCAGAAATTAATAGAAAATTAAACATTATATATCATTATGCAAATGCATAAACCTATGGTGGGCCTGTATCTTAGTTCAGACTTAGATAGACTTAGATATCTTAGTTCAGAGTAGTTCAGACTAGTGAAAGCTTGGTCCAAACCAAAGAATATATAGAAAAAGTAGTTACATTTTAATGAGTAAAGATCAAGTTACAATGGGATAGACTTCAACTTTGAATAGAGACAATCAGAATCATAGAATATCCTGAGCTGGAAGGAATCCACAAGGATCATCGAGTCCAACTCCTGGCTCCACACAGGTCTACCCAAAATTCAGACAATGAGGCAGTGTGTGATAAATATATATTCATGGGAAATTTGGAGAAACTGATACTCGATATTTCTAATAATAAAAACATTAAAATGGTCATGGGTCAGCAGGAGAGCACCTGAAGAGCAGCACAAAGGAATTTCTACCACCCCAGCCTGTAAGCCAGCTTCATCAGGGGCCCAGCTTAAATGTCTCTGTGCTAACTCACGTAGCATGGAAAATAAACAAGAAGAGTTAGAGATGTACATGTGCCTGCAAGGCTTGTTGACCTCATTGTCATTACAGAAACATGGTGGGATGGCTCCCATGGAGTATTGGAATGGAAAGATAAAGTCTCTTTAGGAAGGACAGACAGGGGAGACAAGGAGAGGGCATTGCCCGCTGCGGCAATGAACAGCTGTAGTTTATGGAGCTATGCCTGCGAGTGGGTGAGGAGCTGACAGAGATTTTATGGGTCAGGATTAAAGGGAGGGCAGGGATAAGTGACATTATAGTAGGATATAGTGGCTACAGGCCACCTGATCAAGAAGACCAAGCAGATGAGGCCCTTTATAGTCCCTATGTAGGTAGAAGCAGCCTCATGTTCACTAGCCCTGGTCCTCATGGGGGACTTCAGCCATCCTGATACCTGTTGGAGGTGAGAGAGGGAGTTAGGAGAATCTTATCGAATAGAGGTAGAGTGCTGACGTCATTAAACTATGATGCTACTTAGTGTCTTTGCTAACTATGGTGCATTGTGCAAATTAACTAAAGCAAGAAGCCTTGGGCCCCTTACCAAGGTCAGTCTCCTAATAAGAGTGTGAGCCTATCTTAAGAAACTGGTAGAAACTGGTCCTGCGGATGGACAAAAGTCAAGGAGCAACTGAGTCTGCGCAAAGACAAGAGGTCAACTAGCGGTGGTGAGGAAGAGTCATCAACCTTCATCCCCACAACCCCCGACGACCACCACCAGAATACACTGCGCAAGCGCAGATGGGAGGAGTTGATGGAAATGACTTCTTGGAACTAATTTTAATACGAAGTGAGGAAGGTTATGAATATGTATAGGCGTATTGTGAAACTTCATGCATATGTAACTCTTTGCTGCATATAACCAAGGCAAGTTGCCACGTCAGGTGCGCAAGACTTTGGCAGGACTACCCCCCGTGCTGCCCAGCGCTGAATAAACATACCTACTTCACAATCTTACTGATTGTGGAGTCCGTTTTCCACAAGTCAGAGGGACAGCACAGTAAGGCATAAGAAATCCAGGAGGTTCCTGGAGTGCATTGATGATAACTTCTTTCTCCAAGTGCCAACAAGGAAAAGTGCTATGCTGGACCAACAAGTGCTACGCTCTTACGAACAAGGAGGGGCTCGTGAGGAGTGTAAAACTCAAGGGCAGCCTTGGCTGTAGTGACCATGAAATGGTGCTATTTAGGATTGTGAAGGCAACAAGGAGAGAGCACGGCAAGCTCACAACCTCGGAATTTGGGATAGCAGATTTGGGCCTCTTCAGAGATCTGCTTGGTAGAGGACCAAGGGACAAAGCCCTAGAAGGAAGAGGAGTCCAAGAAAGCTGGTTAATATTCCAGTATCACCTCCTCCAAGCTCAGGAGCTATGCATTCCAACAGAGAGGAAGTCAGGCAAAAACACCAGGAGGCCGGCATTGATGAACAAGGAGATCCTGACAAAATTCAAGCAGCAAAAGGAGGCCTACAAAGGATGGAAGAAAGCCTTAGAGTTATACAGAGACACTGTCTGAGTAGCCAGGGATCAGGTAAGGAAAGCTAAAACCCTGAGAGAATTAAATTTGTCCAGGGAATTCAAGGGCAACAGGAAAGGCTATGCCAGTGATAATAAGGAAGACCAGGGAAATTGTAGGCCTTCTTCAGAAGGAAACAGGAGACATGATTATCCAGGATGCAGAGAAGGTTGAACTATTCAATGATGTTTTTGCCTCAGTCTTCACTGGCGAGAGCTCTAGTAACATAGCCCAAGCCCCAAAAGGCAAAGGCAGGGACTGGAATAATGAAGAACTGCACACTGCAGAAGATCAGGTTCGAGGCCATCTATGAAACCTAAAGAAGTACAAGTCCATGGGACCTCATTAGATGGGTCTTGGGGAAACTGGCAGATGAAGTTGCTACTGTCCATCATATCTGAGAAGTTGTGACAGTCCTGTGAAGTTCCCACTGACTGGAAAGGGGGAAAAATAACCCAGACATAAACCCCGTTTCTAAAAATGGATGAAGGAAGACCTGGGGAACTGCAGACCAGTCAGTCTCACCTCTGTTCTCAGCAAGATCATGGAGCAGATCCTCCAGGAAATTATATTAAGGCACATGGAAAATAAGGATGTGATTGGTGACAGCCAACGCGGCTTCCCACTCAAAGAACTGTGGTCACTGACTTAATTTCCAAGTGGAGGTCAGTCATAGTGGTGTTCTTCAGGGGTCAGTTTTGGGACTAGCACTGTTTAACATCACTGTCGGCAACATGTACAGTGGGATTGAGTTCACCATCAGCAAGTTTGCTGATCACACCAAGCTGGGTGGTGCAGTCGACATGCTGGGAGGAAGCCATCCAGAGAGACTTTGACACAATTGGGAGCTGGGCCTGTGTGAACATCATGAGGTTCAACAAGGCCAAGCGCAAGGTCCTGCATCTGGGCCAGGGCACAAATACAGGCTGGGTGGAAAATAGATTGAAAGCAGCCCTAAGGAGAAGGATCACAGGTTGTTGGTTGATGAGAAGATTGACATGAGCTGGCAAAGTGTGCTTGCAACACAGAAAACCAATTGTATCCTGGGCTGCATCAAGAGAAGCATGGCCAACAGGTTGAGGCAGGTGATTCTCCCCCTCCTCTCTGCTCTTATGAGATCCCACCTACAGTACTACTTTCACCTCTGGGGCTCCCAGCACAAGAGGACATGGAGGTATTAGAACAAGTCCAGAGGAGGGACACAAGGATGATGAGATGGCTGGAGCACCTCTCCTATGAAGACAGGCTGATAGAGTTGGGGTTAATAGAGCCTGGAGAAGAGAAGGCTCGGGGGAGGCCTTATAGCGGCCTTCCAGTACCTAAAAGGGTCATACAGGAAAGCTGGAGAGTGACTCTTTGTCAGGGGGTACAGGGATAAGACAAGGAGTAATGTTTTTAAAATAAAAGAACATAGATTTAGATTAGATGTAAATGGAAGAAATTCTTTACTCAGAGGGTGGTGAGGCACTCTGGTTGCCCAGAAAAGTTGTGGGATGGGATGGGGGGAGGGGGAGCAGGGAAGGATGGGGGGGGAGGAAAATGATGCTTTGAGCAACCTGGTCTAGTGGGAGGTGTCCCTGCCCATGACAGGGGGCTGGAATTAGATGAGCTTTAACGTCCCTTCCAACCCAAACCATTCAATGAGTCTATGATTGAAAACTAATGAAAATAAATGATTGTGTAGAGTTTTAAAACAAAAGCATTTGTTTCACTTTGCAGATAAATTTTTGAAGAGCCTTGCAGTAAAAGGAAGTGGCTTATTTCAAACTGTAAATAGATACAAAAAACAATTAAACACATTAATGAAGCAAAGACTATTTTTTTTAAATAAAAAGGTAATATCCAACTTAAAAAGTTTCTAAGCCAAAGAGTGCTGAAAGATAGATAAGCATTACTATATATTTTATATTCTTTACTTGAGTCCTGCTATCAGCCACCTTAAAAGTAGATGATAGACTTTTCTGACCAAGAATTATCTTCTTTTGGTTCTTTTAGTATAAAAACTAACAAGTCATATGCCTGTGAGAAAAGAAATCATACATTCTTGTGGAAAGCGATTATGAAATAAAGAAAGAGAAACAAAAGACTTCAGCTATTCAGGATCATGGAAAACTATTCATGTTCTTTTTGCCATTTACCTTTACATATTGGCAATTTCAGAACTTTATTCTGTACCATTCTGTAATATGGCCACTTTTAAACTTTAACATCTATTACTACTATGTTATTATTGCTTATAACAAGAAAAGCAAACAAACAAACCCTAAGACTTAAAAAAGTCTTAAGTAGGGAAGTAATTTAACATATACCAAAGCATTTGAGTAAGAACATTTTCCTTCTTCTCTCTATGTATTTACGAATGCAAAAGAGATAGCAGATGATTCAGTTGGTTTACTTGTGTGCTTAAATACCTATTTTCATCTGTAAATAGTTTTAGTGAACAGATGTGTACGTGAAATTTGTGTGTATGATTTGGGTATCTAGAATGATTGCAAATTTGCTCTTTACCTTTTTAAAGTATTTTGAAAATTGCTTCCTATGTATCTGGAAAAACTGCAAACTTTTTCAAGTTATTTTGTTTATTGTCGTTTGAATATATGAAAAGAGAAAAAACATACCTTAGAATTTTAGAGGGAGTTTAAAAATGTGTACTTTTATCAAAGGATCCCGGTAAATATATCAGGCAAGAGAACAAGATTAAAATAAATGAGAACGTATAAATATTACATATACAGGGACAAAACCAAAACCAATGTTTTCATATTTCTAAGACATTCTTAAAGTTAACGGAGAATAAGAGTGTCAGTTTATAAAACAAAATGATTGCACCTGCAAGATTTTTCAGTGCTTCTTGAAGGGAAAGAAGGAGAACATCCCTTCTAATAAGAGTTCTGAGGGTTCTGATCTGCATGGAGGGAAAAAAAAAAAAAAAAGAAAAAAAAAAGATTTTGCAGTCTGTAAGTTTAAGTGTCCTGGATTTGTCCAAATGACAAGACTTGACATTTTGCTGGAATTAGAAGGAAAGTTATTCAAGGCTAGAAAAATATTTTGAAATTTCTGATAGAAGCAAAGAAAGAAAAGAAAATGTTCTTTTTTTTTTTTTGTCCCTAGCTCCAGAGAAGCAAAATTCAGAAGCAGTTAATTTAGAGACAAAATCTTAAATCTCCTTTTGCCTGTTTCTTACAGAAGTTTTGTCCTCATAACAAACATATTACCATAAAATTATGTCATATATAATAAAAAGTAAGTAGCACAATAAATGGCATATTTAGTGAGATAAAGTTTGTCAAATTTGGTTAAAATATTAATTTTAGGGGGGTTGTTTATTTGTTTGTTTGTTTATTTATTATAAATTACTTCTAAACAAGGAATGATTATAAGCCATTGTCCAGACACCATGTTTTGGAATATTCACTAAGTCCATGTCTGATCCTGGCACTTTTCTGATGGAAAATTAACATTTTTTTCCCCATCATTTCCCTTATTCTGTTCATCTCTGCTCAGCAGTTGTTCATTATTGTTGCTTAGTGTCCTTCCATGGTTAACTCATAAACGGTCAAATCCAATAAGGTACCAGAATCTAAATTCGGTAAATGTTTTTTGTCAGGTTTGTGAAAGTTTCACTACCCAATGATCTTGCAACCAAAATCTATGCCAACACAGTCCATTGAGAAAGAGACTACCAATTGAATTCATTTTGTTTGTCTACCATAAAAATGTCCTCATAATCACATGATGATTGTGGAGATATTTACAGAGTACCTACACTAAAACCTACAACAGTATGGAAAATTTGCCCTCAAGCATGTATGACACAGAGCAGAAAATATAGAAATCTATGTGCTCATAGCATTATAGTTTGTCTGCTCACTAGAAAAGATGATGCTGTTCCTGTCTACATTTACCAGGTATTATTACAAATGGTTGCTTAAAACAAAGAAGAAAGCATGTTGTAACTCCTGTACTTTGTTAAAGAAAACTCCACATGACAGAAATTCACCTGAAGTGTAGTGGCTCACCTCTCCAGTTCAGTTACAAGAGATGGGAATTTCAGGCAATAAAAAGTGATAAGGGATGCTGGGATTACCCTCATTATAAACTTACTGAAAACAACATTAACATAGAAACATTGACAGTGAGGAATATTAAGGGGCTTACAAAAGAAGAATGCTACATATTTCCCACAACAGTTATTCCTCAATTTAAGAGCCCTGAAAGGAGTAAGAGAAAATGCAGATGTAATCCATTAAAAACTGATAAAATAATAATAATAAAAAAAAATAACTACATTAGCTATAAGCCTGTATCTAGCATGAAAGTTTACTGAAAACAAGCCTAATTAGCACTGTAAAAGTTTTCATCCCTAGAGGTTAGTTACATTAATAGAAAAAGAAACAGAGATGTATGCTTATTGTACATGAGCATGCTCCAGAAACACTGCTCTTATCAAAAGAGCAACAGAATCAAATTGTGTTGTGGTTCAGTGACAGCAGAAACTCTTAACTAATCTTTAGCATCTATTTTACGACTGTCTTTTCCAAGGCAGATTTCAAAGCTTGCTGTGCTTATACTGAGACTCTCTTTGAAAACAATGTGAAAGATTCAGTCTTGAATTTATTAGCTGTATTCTCTTCTCTTAAAAGTTTTATGCCATTGTAACTGGGGGTTGATTACACTGGGGTTGGTTATGAATTGCAAAAGTATGCAGACTAAACCTATCTTGCTACATTTTCCTTTTTTATTCCATTTCTTCCTCATTTATGTTACATTACCCAGATTATATAGGTGATTCCCTTCAGTACTCTAAGGATTTTACTGTCTGATCACATAAATGGTGCTAGAAGATGCGTTACCAACATTTAACAATTTTCTAACCATAATGGAGACAGTAGAGATAAGAAGCTAGGTAATGTTTAGTGGCTATTTAGACATGTACTTCCACTTATTTTAAAATATTTAAATATTTTTTTAATTTGACACTAAAACTAAAGTAGATTACTTAAGGTCCAGCTCAGTTTCTTCTCTCAACATTTTAATCAACAATAGTAATCATTAACTAGAATTATGATGACAGAGTAAATAAAAATGCTCCAATATATCTTTCATGTTAAAAATAATTAAGGCAGGAAATAGAAACTTTCTGGTTTCTTCATAAACATCAGCTTTTGAAAAATTATGGCTAAACAGCTAAATTAATCTTTGGAATAGAGAGATAATAAATAGATGTAGGAAAGTATTTGAAATTGGCTTTAAAATAGAACAGGACCTTACTTAAATTTTCTTTTCTGTACTTGCTTCACTCCATACAAAGTGTCTCCACAACTTATATGTTTTAGAAGTGCCACTAAACCTTAGGGCTGAGTCAGATTTGTGTTCTGTGGTTCCACCTCTGTTAATGTGCTTCCTTTCAGTGCTGAAAACTACATAACATTTTAAATCTAAATAAAATAAAACATAAAATAAAATAAAATAAAATAAAATAAAATAAAATAAAATAAAATAAAATAAAATAAAATAAAATAAAAATGCTGCTGCTAATATCACCATTAATCAGGAATGATTCAGTAGTCCTGGCACCTTCAGTCACACAACCTCATCAAACCAAAAAGGTTAGACATACAGCAAATGAAAAGAAGTATGTTTCCATTGCATTAGACAGACATATTATCTACAGTAGTAATAGGCAATAACATTGCCATCTTCAGAAGGTAATGTACTATGTTCTTACAAAAGCCTGGGAGTTTAATGCTGCCAGTAGTCATTGTTTCCAAGGAAAATAATTGACATCTAGTTACCACAAGCTGAGTTGACCCCAGCTTGTGAAACCACATGCTGCTTATTGTCTGGGAGGATGATGTATGTCAGCACTACACATTTAATTTCTGGTTCATAAAGAAAGGGTCTTACAGTGTATTCACATACTAGAAAATCACGTTAAAATCTTGGCTAGCAACACACCTCCTTTTTTGATCATTAGTTAATTGTAACAGCTCTCTTTAATGAAGGCCTCTTACCTGTTTGCTGTTTATTTGCTTGCTTGTTTTTTTTTTTTTTTTTTTTTTTTTTTTTTTAGCAGAGCAATAAATTTATCTTCCTCATTCACATTTATGAAACAGAGATAAATCTTTCAACACTGTCTCCCATAACATCCTCATAGGCAAGCTCAGGAAGTTTGGGATGGATGAATGAACAGTGAGATGGATTGAGAACTGGCTGGATGGCAAAGCTCAGAGGCTCATGACCAGCAGCACTGAGTCTAGTTGGAGGCCTGTAACTAGTACTGTCCCCCAGGGGTCCATACTGGGTCCAGTCCTGTTCAACTTACTCGTCAACGACCAGGATGATGGAATAAAGTGCACCCTCAGAAAGTTTGCTGATGACCCAAAACTGGGAGGAGTGGCTAATACCAGAGAACTGTGATGCCATTCAGAGGGACCTGGATAGGCTGGAGCATTGGGCAATGAGGAACCTCATGAAGTTCAACAAGGGCAAGTGCAGAGTCCTGCATCTAGGGCAGAAAAACTCCATGCACCGGTACAGACTGGGGGCTGACACCTGCTGGAGAGCAGCTCTCTGGAGAAGGACCTGGGAGTCCTGGTGGACAGCAGGTTAACCATAAGCCAGCATTGTGCCCTTGTGGCCAAGAAGGCCAAAGCTGTTCTGGGGTATGTTAGGAATTGTTGCCAGAATGCTGAGGGAGGTGACCTTGCCCCTCTACTCAGCCCCGGTGAGGCCTCACATGGAGTGTTGTGTCCAGTTCTGGGCTCCCTAGTACAAGGGACACGTTGTCCTCCTGGAACAAGTCCAGAGGACAACTATGAAGATGATTAGGGGACTGGAGCAGCTCTCATACAAGGACAGGCTGAGAAAGCTGGGCCTGTTTAGCTTGGAGAAGAGAAAACTGAGGGGGAATCTTATCAATGTATACAAATATCTGGAGGGAGGGTGTCAAGATAATGAGGCCGGACTCTTTTCAGTGAAGCCCATCAACAGGACAAGAGGCACTGGGCACAAACTAAAACACAGGAAGTTCTGTCTGAATATGAGAAAATATTTCTTTACTCTAAGTATGACAGAGCACTGGAACAGGTTGCCCAGGAAAGGTTGTAGATTCTCCTTCCTTGGAAATATTCAAAATCTGCCTGGATGCAATCCTGTGCAACATGCCTGTAGGTGACCCTGCTTGGCAGGAGGGGTTGTACCAGGTGAACTCCAGACGTCCCTTCTGACTTCAACTATTCTGTAATTCTGTGATTCTAATGTGAAAACAGACCCAAACAGGTCCCAAAAAGGTGTCTGTTCCAAACAGGTGTCTGTCTTGGGACTAGTGCTTTCCAGTATCTTCATCAATGACAAAGACGATGGGATTGAGCGCACCCTCAGCAAGTTCAAAGATGACACCAAGTTGAGCAGTGCAGTTGATACCAAAAAAGGAAGAGATGCCATCCAAAGGGACCTGCACAAGCTTGAGAAGTGGGCCCATGTGAACTGCATGACGTTCAACAAGTCCAAGTGCAAGGTGTGGCACCAGGGTCAGGGCAATCCCAAACATGAGGACAGGCTAGGTGGAGAACTCATTGACAACAGCCCAGCGGAGAAGGACTTGGGGTTTCTGGTAGATGAAATACTCAACATGAGCTAGCAGTGTACGTTTGCAGCCCAGAAGGCCAACTGCATCTTGGGCTGCATCAAAAGACGTGTGACCAGCAGGTCAAGGGAGGTGATTGTCCCCCTCTACTCTGTCCTCATGAGGACCCACCTGGAGTACTGCGTCCAAGTCTGATGCCTCCAGCACAAGAAAGATGTGCACCTGTTTGAGTGAGTCCAGAGGAGGGCAACAAAGATGATCAGAGGGCTAGAGCACCTCTCCTATGAAGACGGACTAAGAGAACTGGGGATGTTCAGCCTGGAGAAGAGAAGGCTCCATGGAGACCTCACTGCGACCTTGCAATACTTAAAGTGGTCTTATAAAAAAGATGGAGAAGGACTCTTTACTCAGGTAGATAATGATAGGAGGAATTTTCTTAAACTAAAAAAGGATAGATTTAGACTAGACATTCAGAGGAAATTCTTCACTGTAAGGGTAGCGAGGCACTGGAACAGGTTGCCAAGAGAGGTTATGGATGCCCCATCCCTGAAGGTGTTCAAGGCCAGGCTGGGTGGAGCCTTGGCCAACCTGATCTAGAGAGCGGCATCCCTGTCTGTGGCAGGGGGGTTGGAGTTAGATGATCTTACGGTCCCTTCCAACCCAAGCCATTCTATGATTCTATGATATGATTTGTAATTGTACAGTGAATTGGAAGAGACAACTTTTATCTGTCAGACAATTTACATGGTTCACACAGCTTTTTACTTGATTATGCTATCATTTACACACTGAGGATTTTAAGTTGTGTTTAAGTGGTGACACACAGGTGGGCTGCTACCCTCACGTGAGATCAGTGGAGCTGCATAGAAAGATCCGTGCATACCATGCAGACAAAAAAACAAAAAACAAACAAACAAACAAAAAAAAACAGTGACAGGTTTGAAGTTTCAATTGTATGAGGGAAGGGGACAAAAAATGGAATCTGGTTTAAAAACACAATCCCTGAAGTGAGTTAACATACATATATGAACATTCATGTGCTCATGCGCTTACACAATAATGAAGTCTAGTAAAGCTGACTTCTGTATTATATCAGATGTGCATTATTTTACAATAATTTACAAACATGTACTCCATTACATAATGGAAAAATCAAAAATATAATAATATTCCTCCACCATATTGATGAAAATAAATTCCTTCGTAAATTCCTCAGGGACCTCTAACAGTGAGAAAAAAATGTTAGCATCCCATTTATAATGTATTATGTTGACTTTTTGCTTTTAAGGAGCTATAATTGGCTCAGCGTGGAGCATTATGGGAAGCTGAACAAATTTCTGTTCGGGCCTTTACAGAAATATGTATGTATAAGTGAGATTCTTCCAGAGTAGGCTTGTCACAGAATGGCTGAGGTTGGAAAGGACCTCCAGTGATCACCTAGTCCAACCCTGCTCAAGCAGAGTCACCTAGAGCATGCCTTTCCATCCTGGGTGAAAACCTAAGTTGACAAAAGAGAAGGTTCTTCACTTTTGTAAGCACTCCTAATGTTGACCTCCAGCACTGGGAGGCACTTGAGTGAGAACTCTGGAAAGGCTAGTGACTTCCCTGGAGGAATAAAGAAGCAGAAGTCAATCCCAGTCTGGTTCAGTCAGTTTCTTCTGTATCCTGGCATGTTTATATGGCTCTGGTGTGATAACACCCTCCTGTCTCCGTTATCTGTACAGAAATACAGCCCATACACACCTCCAGTGGGCAGGATCTAGTGTTGGGTAGAAATGCAGTACTTTGGCTACCCCTTGCCTATATAGAATAGAATAGAGTAGAATAGAATAGAGTAGAATAGAATAGAACAGAGTAGCATAGAACAGAGTAGCATAGAATAGAATAGAATAGAATAGAATAGAATAGAATAGAATAGAATAGAATAGAATGCAATACAATACAATAGTTCAGTTTGAAGGGACCTACAAAGATTATCAAGTCCAACTGTCTGACCACTTCAGGGCTAACTAAAAGTTAAAGCCTGTTACTGAAGGCATTGTTGAAACCACTCTTGAACACTGGCAGGCATCAATCAGCTCTCTGGGAAGCCTGTTCCAGTGTTTGACCAACCTCACAGTAAATAACTGTTTTCCTGACATCCAGCCTGAACCTTCCCTAGCACAGCTTTGTGCTGTTCCCACACGTCCTGTCATTGGATACAAGGGAGAAGAGGCTAACACCTCCCTCTCAATTTCCTCTCTTCAGGAATTTGCAGAGCAATTAGGTCACCTCTGAGCCTCCTTTTCTCCAGACTAGACAACTCAAGTGTACCCAATATCTTGTCAAAGAACACACCTTCCAGCCCTCTTACGAACTTTGTTGCTCTCCTCTGGACCTTAACTTCCTTTTTATATTGTGGAGCCCATAACTGAAAACAATATTCAAAGTGAGACCACACCAACACTAAATACAGTGGAAGAATCACTTCTTTTGACCAGCTGGATAAACTGTGTTTAATACACCCCAAAATGCAGTTTGCCATCTTGGTTGCCAGGATACATTGCTGGCTCACATCAAGCTCAGGGATATGTTCCTACCTCTATGCTACAGAGCCACACAGAGCCCAACACGGCACCACACATCAGCTGAATGCTGGTAAAAAGGATGTACACATGATGCAAAGTTGTTTCACCATGTAAACCTGCAGATTCTTGGGTACACAAGCCATAGGGTGAACATTTTGGTTCCCTAACTCTACATAAGATAACATGTGATGAATGGCAGATCAGCTGAAGACAGACTACTGAGCACTCAGACAACCTGAATACCCTTCAGCCATCCTGAAAATCCACTTGGTCAAAAGAAAAAGCCACGTACAAAAGACTTTTAATATTAATACCATGCAGGATCATGTTGTTCGCTTGATCAGTCAGTCATCAAGTATTGTCAAATCCTTCACTAATTTCAGCGTTTAATTTTAAGTATTGCATTATCACTCGGTGCACCTTTTAAGCAGTATGTCTGGTTAGTTTACGTTGCTTATTACTACTCAAAGGGCAACATTTTGTTAGATTCAGTGGACCAGTCCTCCAATTACCATGGCATTGAAAAAACTTAAAAGACATTTAAGAAACATGCCTGCAATAACAGAGATCCTTGGAGGAACAGGTAACTATTCTACCTCACCAGCTGCCATTTCTTTGAGTATTGATTTGATCATTTAGGTGGAGAAGGTATGACCACACTATGCTGCACTCCAACCATCCTGGACAGCAGAAGAGATATTAGGACATATTTAAAATGTTATTAAACTTGGAGGCTGATGTAGCTGGTTTTAACTGCATTGAGGGTCAAATCCTGAAAATTTAGAAGCTCAGTGGTAGTTGGACAAAAATACTTGGCAGGCAGACTTAATTCTAAATTTTCCTAACCTTAAAATATTTTGCAGCCATAGTGTTCCCTTACTATTCTTACCTTTTGGGTGAATTCCTAACATAGGAGGAAATGTTCTAGTGACGTATATAATGACATATTAAAAATTGCAATATTGAGTGATATTCAGCTTTGATCTGATCTGCCATAAACATTTAAGGAGAGGAAGCACTAAGTACTCATTAGCAAGATCTTTGTTATTTTTAATGGTATGATGAAGACTAGAGAAAAAAAAAAAAAAGAGAGAGAACTTCAAAATAGCTATCTGTCATGAGACCAAAAATGCCCAGCTAGTGAAAAATAATTAAGATACTCTCCTATTCTTTGTTTCTGTGAAGTCATCTAAAATGGTGACAAAATCATCTGAACGACACCTGTAACATAAAAGGACAATATTATGTGAACTGGAGCACAACAGATACAAACACACATACAGACCTGTGTTTAGAGAAGCTGATGTCTGGAAAATTCTTTGAGAGTCCCAGGGGAGTTGATCTAATGATCTCATTTTGACCAATTTCTGTGAATAGTTTTTTGCTGTTCTTTTCAGAGTCTTTGTTCTACAGTCCAAACACCTAAGGATTAGAAAGATCAGGAAAATAAGTAATTCCTCTGCATGTGATCAATGACCTTCTGACATTAAGGTCTATGATACACAGTTCATTCCCTTTCTCTTGCACCAAAATTGGTAAAATAAAATACAATATTTCTTAAAATTCCTTGTCATCACTTGGTACATTCCCCTCCACCTTTTTTTTTTTTTTTCCCCAATAATAGCTTTTTTAGCTTTAAAAGGTTAATCATGATTTGTAGGAGTATAT
The DNA here is from genome assembly GCF_013377495.2 of Cygnus atratus. Taxonomy (NCBI): domain Eukaryota; kingdom Metazoa; phylum Chordata; class Aves; order Anseriformes; family Anatidae; genus Cygnus; species Cygnus atratus. Next base: position 113,716,750 of record NC_066363.1, on the reverse strand, counting down.
TAAAATATAGGAAACACTGCAGTATGTAAGTAGAATTTTTATATACTTGCAAGATATCCTGCATCAAATTTTGATGGCACTAGACACCTAGAAGTCTGACATTTTCTAGGAAATTGAAAAAATTATGTGTTTCCTATAAAGTGGTTTTTCATTTTTTGTTTGTTTGTTTTGCTGTTGTTGTTTTGTTTTGTTTGTTTGTTTGGAGAGGAAAGGGAAGCTGGTTATGTTTCCATAATACGTAGAAAATAAGGAGAGCTAAGTTAGAAACGTACATCCGTTGGATTCACATATGCACTTGTATACAGCAGGTGCTAAATCTGGAAGATTTGTAAATATCATAAAGCTTTGTTGTTGTTGTTGTTGTTGTTTTTTCTCTATTGAACAATGAAGTCTTTAATATATCAAAACGATGTGCACTTTCCCACAAGGAAAGAAGTGCTAGGCTTTGAACACATTAATAGCCAAAGAATTCAACACCCATGATGCAGAGAACAATTATCATATTACTGATATTAAAGTAGAAAACTTATCATGTGTCTGTGAGTGGGGGAATTTTAAGAATGACAAACACCAAGTTATCTGCATGAGACTAGCCAGAGTTACATCATCTGTGAACATGATCCTCTCTATATAGGTGCCTCAAGGTCAAGAGAAATATCATTATCACACAACAAGCACAACCATACTGCACATACACATACAGCACAACCATACTCTTTTGCTTGTGTGATTTGCAGTTCACTTTTCCTCTGTTTTTTTAATTCTATTGCAATCTTTGGATACAGCTTCTCAAATCTGAGATCCAGCTACCCTAGGAATAATACTAAATTTTCCCAGGTAAAGTCATATGGAACAGTGGAAGTTCAGGCTGAAATATAGTTGAACAAACAAGCAGCCCAGTAAATATAATTTTGCCATTACTAGTAAAGGCCACATGCTTTTGCTAACATCACAGTGTGTCAGGACATAGGATTATCTTGGCTTAAACTGTTTACATTTTTTTCATCTATAACAACAACTCAGTAGCATTATGGAGACTTGTTTACACTTGTTTTAGTTTTGGGCAGTTATATGGTGTAAAATCTTGTTAATTAATGGATGGGAAAACATACTCAGTGTGGAGTGAACTGTCTGTGACCCAAGGAAAAAAACAGTGCAGAAAAGCAAATGTGATAGATGATACAAGGGACCCCAAATTGTAAACACAATTCACAATGGCCTGTTACTGATCACTATAGGAGTACAACTTTGGAAGCCAATAACTCTACATGGTCTTAAGCATGAAGGAGAAGAAACCCCATATATTCCTCTCAGCAAAGGACTCAGGATGTGGATAACTTGCTGTAAATCCTTCCCTGCTCCTTTTTCTTGAAGCTGTGGCCTTTGAGATTGAGAGTGACATTTAAAGGATGATGACAGGAAAAGGTTAAATACCAGAAAATTTGTGCATAGTAATTGACTCTATTATTAATTGTAAGAGTCAGTATCATTATAATTGGACTAATAACAACTGCTAGGCAATTTAGTTAGATTGCTCAAACCTCATTAGACTAACTATAAGTTCTTGGATAAGGTGTGTTCCCTTTTCCCACCACAATATTTGTAAAAAACTATAAACACTAATACACAATAATCATCATAAAAGAAGTAATGTGAATCATATCAGAGGATACAGAGGAAAGCAGAAATAATTCGGTACAACAGAGGTCTTTATTTTGGATAACAATGATGACAGCAAGAATGACTACTTTGGAATACTTTCACCTTGTATTTCCACCTGGTCCTCCTATTATTTTCTCATTTAATGTAGCACTTCACCCAGTAGTTTTAAGTTAATGTAGTATTTAATTTAATGTAATGTTCACCCATTTACCTAGTTTTATTTAGTTTTAATTTAAAAAAGATTTCATCAGCCATTCTCTTTATTATTTTATATATGTCAGAAGAACCCACCGTCCTGAAGCTTATTCTGTTTTGTACTTTCTCTGTTGAAATCACATGCCTTTTCATCTGTGCAACTATATTTAACAACTTTGGCTCTAGAGAAAGAACAAAAACTTTAAAAGCTGTAAAAACTGACACACTTTTATATATACACTTCCCTTGAGACAAAGTGGGAGTTAGACACATATGAACTCTGATTGTACCTCCACAAGGGATCCATATCAAATTTTGAAGTCCTTAAGTTTGGCTCCCAATGGATTTATCACGACAGAGAGCCAAGCAGAGATATCTAGGTGGCATGAGAATGAAGAAAAGAGTGATTTCAACAACAAAGGTTTTTGTTTTAAGAAACAATATTGACAGCAAAAACGTCTGCCAGAGTTTACCACTGGTGATGGTTATTGCCGCTGCCTGTTGGTTGTTCCTCACTCAGATTTCACACAGTGAAAATAACATCCTTTATTTTTATGCATTGTGTACTGCAACTACATATGGACATAAACTCATGTTCCTTAAAACTCTTTGTGGCTATGAAGCTTACAGAAAAGCTAGATTAAGGTTATTTGTGTAATCTTCAAGTTTTACTATTATCAGGTTGATCAGTATTCATGTAATACTTTCTTGTGCTTCAGCAATCTGTATTTTATCCATCCCTTGTTGGTCATTTTTGGCTGAAAGCTTTTAGAGTAGGGACTACTTTATCATTTATTTTCATCAGAAAATGAAGGTACTATTATCAATTCAAATAAATAATAATACATCCACCACCACTGCAATAGCTGCTACCTGTCCAAATGGACTGCAAACCAGCCTTAATGTACCCCAACTACATGCTAATCTACAACTAGGCAGCCTGAAGAATTTATTCATCTATTTATTTATTTATTTATTTATTTTCTAGCTTATAATAATGACAGGTCTATGATAGTTTACTTCATGTCTGCCTGGTATTACATATGACACTTCCTAATGTTGTTCCTCATATTTTCTAGCTTAAAGAGGCTTCTGTACACAACTGCTACATTCTGCTGTGCCCACAAATATTAATACAGTTATGTTAATAGAGCCACGGCAAAGGTGACATGGTAAACATACTGACAAGGCACGATATCTGCTTACCTGGGAGCCCTGAGACATGCCTGACAAGCTCAGCTGAAATTTCCCTCATGAGGTATAGTTGGCAGATCAAGGAAACCATGATAGGTGCAGAATGAAGAGAGTATGATAAAGGAAACCTTCCAGGAAACCAAATCCAGAAAAAATTCTTACAGAAACATGTCCTATGGCCATTTAAGTATACACAACAAAAAGTTATAAAAAAAATAACCTGCTGTCTACCCCAAATTAACTCCCCTGCAAGGACTTCTCTTCAAGAGCTTCTCTACATGAGGTCTCCCAAACAGAGCAGACGCTTACCAGGGACGCCTGGCAGACTCAGGACTCCATAATGCAAATCATCTGTGAAAAGAGACTTTTCAGTGATATATTAGTCCCACACCTTGGAGCAGTTTGGTGAATATCATACAAGTAACATCTCAAATAACATGTATATAGGCACATGTATAGGTAAAAAGTATTATAAGTATAATAAATATATCGTAAGTATATACATGCTTTGCTAGTGGGAATTCTGTAGTGACTTGTAATATGTGGTTGCTTTACTCATGGTAGTTTTATAGTAACTTGTAGTATATATTTGTTTTACTAATAGTAATTTGTAATAATATGTAATAAAGAAATTAATGGAAATCAAGCCTCTGTGTCCTTTTCTATTACATAATCTTATAAACCCATGGCTGCAACATTCACACACCCACAGGTTGCTTAACCCTCCCAGGTCATTGTCATGACAATACACATATACTCATCTTTCCTGTTCCCTCATCTCACAGCTAATTCAGTGTTCCCTGTGGTTCACAACAACCATGTCACCAGTGTTTGGTGAGGATGAGGCTGGTTATCTCTTGTCGTTTTTTTACAGAAGCTATGTTGATAGTATCAGTGGAAGATTCCACCGAATCCAAAAGGATTCCTTGCATGAACACAACTGAACACATTGAGTGTTTGCAGAATCAGGGCTGAAATTATTACCTAATCTGAGTTTTCATTAGCCTTATTTTGCATACTGTATTTTTATTCTTGATAGAGATATCATTCACTCCAGTAGTGTTTTCTAGCATTCAAAAAGTCTTTCTAGCACTCAAAACTCAAATAGCATTCAAAACTCAAATATTTGTTATGTTTTAAAGAAATTAGCGCATTCTCTGCAATTTCCCTACTTGTGTCTCACGGCTAAAATAAAATCCCAAAGTGTACTTTTTGGTCAAAATTTATTTGTCACTGTTTCAACAATTTGCTAACACAAGTGCTACCAAAAGATTAATCGAGATTTACCCAGTAAAGTTTACATGCTAATATATAAAAATAAAACAAATGAGTGCTGTAGTTGAAGACTTTTCCCAAGGTATCAAAAAAGTTGTAAATTCTGCAAGTCTGAAGTTAACCCCCCTCAAATAAATTTTTATATCTGATCCTCTTTTCTTTTTTCTTTTTTTCTTTTTTCTTTTTTTTCCTGTTGTAATACAGGTACATTGCTGTTTAGAACCTCGATATCTTGATTATATCCATAACAACAAGCACTTCTCAAAGTAGATTTTTCATATACAAGTTAATTATGGGAATATCTCAGTTTTTAGGAGCACTTACTTCTGAATACAAAGAAATGTCTTAGAAATGAACTGACCGTTCCCTCAAAAATGCATCTTTCCCAGCTCTTTGTTTACAATCATGTTGTCAGTCAGAATTTTACTATTTTCAGTATCCAAGCTTTAATTGTGGACAAGACTCTGTTACCAATGACAGTTTATTCTACAAAACCTATGTTACCACACAGCTATTATTGTATTATGCTTTCAAGTAAGTACATCATGTCACAAACACATTTTGAAATTGCAGACAAATTGCTATCTTTTGGACAGCATCACAAGCTCTGTGGCCTGCAGAGACTGAAATTGTGGAAGCAGCAGAATATACGGCTGCATTACAATCTGATATGTATTTTGTTGTTGTTTTTTGTTTGTTTGTTTGTTGTTGTTTTATTTTGTTTTTTGTTTGTTTGTTTTAATTTGTTTTTACCTTGTGAGACCTGATGACATTGTGGCTGAAGTCAAGTAAACTGTGAATGCCAGTATTGAAGTTTAACCCATGCTTTGATTCTATTCTTATTACATATGATATATAAAACAAACATAAAATATTATTTTTAAAGCTTTTCAAAGAATTGTAGAAAGACAAAAAATGATTGATGAAGACATTCTAAACATACACAGCAAAAGTAAATGAAAATAGAGCTGAGGTGAAAATGGTTAACAATTTATTCCATTGAGGAAAACAACGCAAATAAGATCAAGATGAGAAGAAGAAAGGAAACATAGCTAGAACAAAGTTTGATAAGGTTGTCTGAAATCCTTCAAGGTTAAAAATCATAAAAATAATGCAATGTTGCCCAGTGATCTCTGATTAAGAACAGAATATTAGGCACCATATGAGATGTCTCTGAAAATTTCTGTATTGAGAAAGACTTCCCTGTCAATAAGAGGTTCACAGTGTCTTGGAGTTATCCCTCATTTTGAAATGGTTTCAAGTCCATTAGCAGTTCCCGTTTTATATAGCTACACTATTACCACATTTGCTGTGTAGGAATTCTCTAGTTAAGCTTCTTCTTGATAGTTTTGTTACAAGATGAAAGCTGGAATCACAATGGAGATGAGTTCAGGAGACTAACATAAATATTTGTACTTTTGAGTCAAGTTTTTCTTTCACTTTTTTCAGCAGTATCCATTGAAATTCTATGGTTAGCTTTTCCTCTTGTGAATGCATTTTTTTTTCCTCCTCTGACCTGCCTTCTGTATTTCTGAAATTTACAGAAACTTAACATCTCTGAGGCTATTAATCTCCTGTGAAATTTGGTTAAAATTAGTAAATTGAATTAAAAAATTTGAAGTGGAATGAATGGAATGACAAACTCATGAGAAGGTGAATAAATCTTTTTCATCTTGCCAGAGCTCCTCAGAGGCTGAGGAAGACAGCAGATTAAAAACACCGAAAGGAGGAATACATTGTTATAACAAATTAATTAATGAGATGCCAGAAAAAGAGCATTAACAGGAATGGGGCATGTCATTTAGCCCACCCACACGTGTTCTGTGACTTTTAGGAATTTGTCTTTCTGGAGTATTGGCAATGACACATGCTTGTATTTGGATTGTAGAAGCAGAGAACATGGGTTTCATAAGAATTGCTGATTTCTGAATGGCAAGTACTCCATCCAAAATGGGGTCTCGAATGCACTATTTTTGAAATACGTAATAATTTAGACTCATAAACTTTAAAATCCACAAAGAGTTTTGAAGATGCAGGCTGCTTGGCAGGTGAAGATCTCTGTATATGTTACAGAGTTGAGACAAAATCACTCTGAGGGTGGTGAGGCACTGGAATAGGTTGCCCAGAGGGGTTGTGGATGCCCCATCCCTAGAAGTGTTCAAGGCAAGGTTCAATGAGCCCCTGAGCAACCTGATCTAGTGGGTGTCGTCCCTGCCCATGGCAGCAGGTTTGGAACTAGATGATCTTAAGGTCCTTTCCAACCTAGGTCTTTCTATGAAATCTATGAAAGATTACACAAAAAAGCAACAACAACAACAACAACACCTTCCACATGTTTTACTTTTGTTTTCAGAAACTACCATAACGAAGCAAGAAAAAAGCAAAAAGTTTCAAAAACTGTTCTAAATCAACCCTCTAAACTCTTTAATTCTGGACATGAACTTTTTTTCCAGATGAAGGCAGAACCTAATATTTTACCCTTCCTGTCACTGGAGACGATTGAAGACACTATTGCATGATAACAACCAACTTCAGCTTATTTTTATGCTCATCTCAGTAGCTAGGTACTGAAGAAAATAATCAGTTTCAGGTAAACAAACAGAGAAATATAAGTAATCTCACTTCCTCTCTTAAACATCAACAAGACTAAAGCTGGAAAAGAATGAAAAAAGATTGAAGGGCTTTCCTTATTAAGGCGACATGTCTTTGAGTGCACATAGGAAACAAAGTGATTCATAAGATGACTTTTTTGCTGCAAAACAGTATTTTAGAATGGAATTACAAATCTAACTACAAAGAAGTATATCATCCTATACTTCATTTTATGTGCTAGTATGGTCTCTGTAGGCTTGTGAAATCCTTAGAGTGTCATCATATCACTTTCTAACTAGTAATGGAACTATCACACTGTCTCTACGGATTTGCTGTGAAAGTATCTTGCTATTGCAACTTCATATTGTAATGGCTTAATAATAGAATCCCCTTAGAGTGATACTGAAATCATTTTGCCATCATTATCTTGCATTGTAAATGGCATCATAATGGAATCTCCATTAAAGACTTGCATTAACCTCATATTGAAATTGTTGCTATGTTATTGTCCCACCAAACTGACTGAGGAAGTAGCTTGGGAAACTACTGGTAATGTTCACTAGTTACTTTTCAAAATGGCCCTTAATATTTCTAATTCAACTTTTTTATTATTAGTATTATTACTTTTTTCACTGTTTCTGTTATCACTATAATTTTTAGTGTTCTCTAGTGTGCTTTAAACACTATCCTTTTGAAGAATAATAGCAACTGCTTTTTGTTTGTTTGTTTTAATACATATACTTTTTAAGTCTTCTAACTAGAAGATATCTCTTTTAAGAAACACCAATAACAGTATTTAGGAAGTATAATCACAGAATCACAGAATCATCTAGGTTGGAAAAGACCTCCAAGATCATCTAGTCCAACCTCTGACCTAACACTAACAAGTCCTCCACTAAACCATATCACTAAGGGCTACATCTAAACATCTTTTAAAGACCTCCAGGGATGGCGACTCAACCACCTCCCTGGGCAGCGCATTCCAATGCCTAACAACCCTTTCAGTAAAGAAGTTCTTCCTAATATCCAACCTAAACCTCTCCTGGTGCAACTTTAGCCCATTCCTCCTCGTCCTGTCACCAGGCACATGGGAGAATAGACCAACCCCCACCTCTCTACAGCCTCCTTTAAGGTACCTATAGAGAGTGATGAGGTCGCCCCTGAGCCTCCTCTTCTCCAGGCTAAACAACCCCAGCTCCCTCAGCCGCTCCTCGTAAGACTTGTTCTCCAGACCCCTCACTAGCTTCGTTGCCCTTCTCTGGACTCTCTCGAGCACCTCCATGTCCTTCTTGCAGCGAGGGGCCCAAAACTGAACACAGTACTCGAGGTGCGGCCTCACCAGAGCCGAGTACAGGGGGACAATCACTTCCCTAGACCTGCTGGCCACACTGCTTCTTATACAAGCCAGGATGCTGTTGGCCTTCTTGGCCACCTGAGCACACTGCTGGTTCATATTCAGCCGACTATCAACCAGTACTCCCAGGTCCTTCTCTGCCAGGCAGCTTTCCAACCACTCGTCTCCCAGCCTGTAGCTCTGCTTGGGGTTGTTGCTCCCCAGGTGCAGGACCCGGCACTTGGCCTTGTTGAACTTCATACAGTTGGCCTCAGCCCATCGCTCCAGCCTATCCAGATCCTCCTGCAGAGCCTTCTTTCCCTCGAGCAGATAAAAACAAAACAAAAACAAAAATCCAAGGAGGAAATTCTCCTGAATCCCAAAATATATAGTTGTTTGTTTCTATATTATGGTAGTTGCAACCCTATTGTTATGTTCAGGAGATATCAGACCCTTCTGAACTTTGGATTAGTTTAAGCACCTTCTGAAAAGAATGTTGCAGCCTATTTTCATTTAATTCTGTACCCAACTCAGTAGTAGAGAAGAGAAAGAACTTTAATTATAAATTTAGCTACCTAAGATAGAGCTATGGAGGGACAGAACTTCAATTATACTACGTAAAACATAGCTACTGCTAGTTAGATATGGATTTACTTAAGATTGAAATGAAACAATTAGCAAAACCTTCACATACAATGCACATACAGATAGATACTCCAACAGCTCCAGGCCTGGGAACCAAAGGTGCAGAACTGGAGACACAGTTTTATTTGTCTCCATGTTCAAGTACATTCAAAGCTGTGCTGCTGCTAGGCTGGTTAGTTCAGGGTCAGGGCATTCTCACAGCTTTGTCATAGGGCTTTACATGTTTGATAAACCTGGTGCAGCTCCGTTGTAGAAGAGGCCTAGTAAGACACAGTCTACTGGTGTATTTTTCAAAATCTGTATTCATGGTTAATATTAATCAGAAATGAGGAAAGTCCCTGAGGATCCAGCATTAGACTTGCTTGTGAGGATTAGTTGTGGCAAATTACTCTAGGGATAAATAATACATTTAAATTACTCTGAGTCTAAGAGATGGTAGGGAAAACTTAGTTCTGTGTATTACTGTCTGGAAATACTAAGAATAACCTTCTGACTACTATCGTTAAAATGAGGAAGACACTGAAAAACATGAAAGATGCTAGTAAGAAAGGCAATAAGCACTACATTGTTCAAGTTTCAGTAACACATTATTGTAAGTGGAAATTAATGATAAATTACAACAGAATTCCTAAGGGACTACATATTACAATATTATGAATACCAAGAGAATTCATCACGATTAATGTTATTACTGTAAATAACAAAGAAAGGAAGAGATCATTGTTGCCTCTTACATAGCTTTGAATTATTTTTTTCATTCCATCAGGAACATTACTTATAAAACATGCACAAAAATATAAATATATATATATACACACATATGTATTTATGCTTGTGCATAAATATATACATGTATTAATATGAAAATGTATTATTTTTATTTATATTTAATTTTCACATCTTTCTAAATGACAACTGTGTCTCCAAAAGGAGCACATCTTGTTGTTATATGGACACTTCCTCATCGTATCAACCAGTCCAAAAGTGATTCTTGCAAAAGCAAGCGTTGCTAACACCTTTAGTTCTGTGTTAGAAATGTGAACAGGGCCAGCTAGTAGTGTGAAATGACTGATCTTGAGTATGACAGGGTGAGAGAGCGTCTGAAATTTTTGTTACACAGCCAGACCTAGAGATTAGGGAAAAAGGCTAAAAAAAGTCTTTCAGCTTAGAAAAAAATATCTGGAACATGCACCTCAACAACCTAAAGATTTGAAAGAAGATAGGCTTGATATTTTGATATGTATAGCTTTAAGCTCTTTGCAAACTCTGTCAGACTAGAAACATAATTTTCCATTCTGCTTTCAACAATATGTTGAGAACTTGAAAAGGTTTCTTGAAAAAAACAAAATAAAACAAACAAAAAGCAAACAAACAAACAAAAAACTTGACATGTTCACCTTATGACTGAAAGAACGTATGTAATATAGTATTTTTTTACAGCTACTTTCTGAAATATATTTTTCTAAACAACATTTTTTAATTGTCTTTAAAATATAAGTTCACGATTTTATATCTTAACAACCATCCATATCTCATTTCATACTACTATGTCTTACTTTGTTATTACTTTGTATAGACCAAGCTTTGTGGAACTTGTTTAGTGGGTTTCTGTCTTCTTTTATTTCTTAGTGTTTCGTGATAGCAAGGCTGATCTGAAGCAAATTGAATGATTTAAATAATTATTATTAAAATTATTCAACAGTTTAAAATTAGTTGAAAGAATTTATCAGATTTGTAATTTGAAATTAATTATTTTACCCAAGCCTTAAACTGAGTTAAAATACAAATAATGTAACTTTGGAATGTTTATTAGGCAGAATATCAATTATATATTTTTTTGCTTCTCTATTCATTATTTATGTTCTTTACAGTGCACTGGGTTCAACAGATACTTGAAAGAGACAAAGTTTTGTGGTAGCTGGGCACAATGCAAAGAGTCAAAATAATGAGAGTGTGAGCTGAGGCTCTCTTGAGGTATTTAGCTCATCAGCTAATAAAGAGGTAAAGGAGATTAAAAAACTCACTTGTTACTTTTGCAGGCTAATTAACATTTAGCAAAATTTTATCCCCAAAGGGAGATACAGCAATGATTAATTATCATATTTTGATTAATTTAATGATATGATGTATTTTCTATATGTAGTAACATTTAGCCAGGCTTCACAGTTACCCCAGGCTAAAATCAGGAATCTTAAACCTAAAAACAGATAATACTTGTAACCTCTGTTTGGTCTAACCCATCCAGATTGCCATCCTTCAGTATTGGCTTAAGATCTTTTTTTTAATAAACAGTTAATGTCTGTCTTTAGATTTTAATTTGAAGTCATTTGATCTTTTCTTACAGTGTACATAAGTTTTTCTTTGAGCACTGACAAGATTACAACAAGATTATAGAGTGGATTTTTTTTTTTTGGGGGGGGGGGTGTATTTTAATGTACGTCCCTCTAATTTTTATGTTAGTGATCATTTAACTATTGGAGTTGAAAGGTGAACTATTAGAAAAGATTTTTGGCCTTTTGATTATTCTTGTTTTAGAACATCAGGCTGGTCACAACTGCCATTATCTCATCAACCATGAGATTATATCCAATATTTTAACTGGTAGAACTAGCAATGGATTTTCTCAGCCTGTAGAAAAATTTTAATTCATCTGAACATAGTGGCAGCTGCTACTACTGTCTCTAGATAAAATTGCTTTAGCCTTTATAAAGTGATTTTCTTTTTTTTTTGGGGGGGGTATTTTTTTGTTTTATTTTGTTTTAATATTAAATATGCAACATAAATGCTAAGTTATCTTCAGCTTATAAAAAGTTTTTTCCCCTTTTTTATTGTAATGCATTATAACTCTTGATACAGAGCAATTTAAGCAAAATAGAACTATAAATAATATCTAGACAAAATTGTGAACTTCAGTCGTGAAAATCTGAACACCTAATTAAGAGTCAATGGTCAAATTTTTCACAGTGATGTAGCTGGGTGAAATATGTTCCAGATTCCTTCAGGAAAATGCAGACCATGCTTTGGTTTGCATTAATGTCTGTTACAGAAAAGCACCTTCCATAAAGATATTTCTTTATAACACTAGAGCCAGGAAGACATCTTTCTGTTTTCTTGGTTTTTACTACAAAAAAAATCTTTAAAAGTTAGTTGACTTGTCTCCTTAAAAGTTATGATTACAGATCTACAGCAATCTTGAAATTAATGAAATGTCAACATCATTATACAATAGGAATGACTAAATGGATTCATCAAAGCTGTTTATGCATTATATGACAGTTTAAAAATGTGTAATTGGAAAGTGGAACAGACTATTTTTATGCTTTTTTAAATTATAAATTACTCCTCAGAGTGAACTATTTTGGATACTGTATCCAACAGAGGTTATCAAAATAAAACTTTAAAAGAGGCGGCTTTAAATTAATAAGTTAAAATTCAAAGTTTCCTGACAGTGAAATAACATAATGATTTAGTGAACAGAACAAATGACTATGACCACATCCAATGTGAAATATTTTCCAGATCTACTGCTCTTTATTAATTGTAATGAACTGAATCATTTGAAGCTGTGGTGTAGACCATTAAGTGATTTTATGGAACATCTCCAGGTCATTGTAGGATTGTACACTTAAAAGCATGTACCTGAATTCATGGTTATAAAAATATTTTTTGAATATCTATTAAAGTTCTGAATAACAGCCTTTCATTCATACAAACACAAATTTTATACAACACCACACACCCACCAATTCAACCACTCCCCAAAATTAAAAACATTTCACTTTTTTTTTTTTTTCATCATATCTACTGTGGATTTTTGCATAAAGAATCATTGAATTCTATTCATGTGCCATCCTTGGTCTGTTAAGTTAAATTTTAGTAATAGGGGAAATAAATTTATGTAATTTGCTAAGATGTTTCCTCCACAGCATAGAATATAGATCTTGCTTCCAGAGCCAACAAAACTTTCATTTATTTTCCTCATGATCAGAGTCCAGGGGAGCCACACACATAATATCATATACTTCAATAAAGTTCCATCTGTAAATAATTTATTCTCCATTCTAGTTATTAAGGAAGTAAAGGATTGATAAATAATAGCAGTTACACTATCTGGAATCTTAGTATTTCCATAATAGCAGAACTTTCAGAATAGCAGAATAGTAGAATAGTAGAATAGTAGAATAGTAGAATAACAAAATAGTAGAATTGCAGAATAGCAGAATAGTAGAACTTTCCCTTTCAAGCACGTATATCAATTTATCATTTTATAGTATTAACTGTATTTCTATTGATGTTGTTTAAATAACTATAGTAACAGACCATGTATTTTCTATGACAGAGAACGTAAAAAAAACAACAATAACAACAACAACAAAACTGTTCTGATGAACTTATAATCAATAATTATTTCTGGAGCCACCACAACTATGTAGCTAAAGTAGTCCATGTTCATCCACATTTACCCTCAGCCAGATTGCTTCAGGTACTTAAGCTGACCTGCTGACTTTGCAGGCATATTTTAGGCAGGAATAAGAAATGATATGATGCGGAGAAAAACATGAAGTGCTCAAAGGACTGATAAGCAGTGGTCACCCCCTGCCAGTGCGACAGTATACGTTGAATTTTGTTTTGGGCATCCTGTAGGAGAATAGAAGGAGAACAATGAAGTAGCTTAGCTGAAGTTCATGATGCTGATATTCAAGGAAAAGATGTGTGGATATGCATTTGATAACCCTTTTGGACTGAGGATGACAAAATGGACTAGAACAAAGATCTTCCAACATTTACAAGAGATACGAACAGATAAGGAAGTACCAGGCCATAAAAGGTTTTGAAAATAAAGACAAGTAGTTATATTTCACAATTAAAATATTTATTTAGCTTCATTGGCACTAACATATTCTAGAGAAGAAAAAAAATGTACCTGTTCCGCACAACAAACATGGCAAATTCAGACAGAAAATATTGAAAATGTGAAAACATCACAGGATTAGAACTATTTAAAATGCTCCAGATTTCTCTTTACCTCCAAATCAAACAGTCACATTCAAAGAAAACGAAAACCTAATGCTGAATTCTGAAGGGCTGTTCTTTATAGCAGGAAAGCAGAAGAACATTGGGGGAAAACAAACAAACAAATAAAAGCAAACAAAACAAACAAGCAAACAAAACTGGATATATCTAGTAGGTCAGATACATTTCTAGTTGCATGGATAACAATAATGAAAAATTAACTTATTTTTGGTTGATGTCTCTTTCTATACAAAATGTATTTGTATACATTATTTCAATGACTGACCTGTAAAGATTCAGTCCATATAGACTGCACTTGAAATGGATATTCTTAGCATACAAAGGCATGGAGAAGAAATATACTGGTATGTGTTTATGCTGAAACTGTAGTTCTCTAACGATATGCACCTTAATTTTACTGCAGTGATTGACAAGGTTGTCTCTGTCATTGGTTGCATCACTAATATACTGTTTACTAATATCTCTATAGAGGAACAGCATTTCCATAGCAACAAATGAACAACAGAAGAGATATTAATCGTTTCTACATTATCTGTGTACAGTTTGCTGTAAAGCAACATTCTGTAGTTTGATAATTGCAAGAATGGAGTGATTTTACATTATGTGGTGATTAGCATAAACACTTAAGAAGATGAAGAATTCCTGTTAAAAAGGAGAGAAAAGTGAAGAAAAAGGGGTACTATATTGCGAATATTACCATAAGAACCAGCAGGAAAAACTGCTTTAATATTAGTCACTTACTCTAGTATTAGCCATCTGATATGGATTCATCCATGGAAGATCTTTCAGAACATTAGCGATGTGAAGAGATGCATCTCATTTGGTCACCCAGTTTGTCAATGAAAATATCTACTTCACTGAAAAAAAAAAAGTAGCTTCCATCTTGGTGAACTCTCTGATGTTAGGGCAAGAGAAGATGGAAGGGAAGGGAAGGGAAGGGAAGGGAAGGGAAGGGAAGGGAAGGGAAGGGAAGGGAAGGGAAGGGAAGGGAAGGGAAGGGAAGGGAAGGGAAGGGAAGGGAAGGGAAGGGAAGGGAAGGGAAGGGAAGGGAAGGGAAGGGAAGGGAAGGGAAGGGAAGGGAAGGGAAGGGAAGGGAAGGGAAGGGAAGGGAAGGGAAGGGAAGGGAAGGGAAGGGAAGGGAAGGGAAGGGAAGGGAAGGGGAAAAAAAGCAGGAGAGAGGAGAAGGGAAGGAAGCATTTCAGTATACATTCAGTGCTTACAGTCTGAGCAAAATCACAGTGGCCAATGTTAGCAAAACCCAGTCTTAGAAGTAGCTTTGTAAAACCATAGTGACTCTGCCATGATCAAGAATAGGCCTTTACATTAACATAATTCAATAAGAACCAGCATCTGCATCATGTATTTTATTGTTCTAACCAGCATTGTTTAATAAAAATAGGATAACAGGGTATAATACAGCAGAACAGAATATTGTTCAAATGCAGCTGCTAAGTAATCAGAACCTCATTGTCTAAACAACACTCGAAGACTTCATATGTGTGTAGAAAAAAAGTGTAAAATGCTCAACATGTAATAGTTTTGCAATAAATATCCTGCCTGTTGTTTGTTTGTTTGTTTGTTTTTAAGGTAATTAAAATCCAACTCAGGATTTATTTAATTATATGAATTTAATAATGAAACTGGTTTAAGGTTATAGGAATTTATAGCATCACAGAATTACAGACTAGTTGAAGTTGGAGCGGACCTCTGGAGGTCGGTTGGTCCAGTCTCCTGCTCAAGCAAGGCCACCCAGAGCAGGTTGACCAGGACCATGTCCAGGCAGCTTTTCAAGATCTCCAAGGAGGAAGACTCCACAGCCTCTCCTGGAAAACCTGTGTTAGTGCTCGGTCACCCACACAATAAAAGTCTCCCTGGTATTCAGAGAGAGCCTCCCATGTTTCAGTTTTTGTCCATTGCCTCTTGTTCTGCCACCGGGCACCACTGAAAAGAGATTAACTTCATCCTCTTTGCACCCTCCTTTCATCTCCTTTTGTCCAGGCTGAACAGTCCCAAACATCAGTGATTGCAATGAGCCCTGACAATGACCAAAATAAACCACATACAACAAAGGACAGGTTTTCTAGGTGTAAATTAACTCCACTAAAATTTGCTTATCAAATCATTGGTTTTTGTTTGTTTGCTTGTTTGTTTGTTTTGTTTTTTTTTTGATTGCTGTTGGTGGTGGTGGTGGTTTTTTTTTTTTTCCTTTTATCATTATGATCTCTTGCGTTCTAAAAATAGTTTACAAAGATAAAAGTGCAAAATGGAAACTGGCCTTTTAAAACTGATTTATATTTTCTTGTTTTCTGGATTATTCCCATTCTCCCTTATCCTGCTCTAACTGTGATTTAGAGAAATGTGTTGCAACAACTCCTATCCCTGAAACATTCCTCCCATCCACATTTTTCACTCTATAGGTAAAATTTTTGTGGGAGAAATATAGCAGGAGTTCTATCCCATGGTATCAGTATCTAACAAAACACAGAATTTCTATAGTACTGAAACTTTTCCCACTCTTTAAGAATAAAAGAGATTAGAATTATTTGCCTACCATTATTCACTGTTTTGGTGACAAAATACAAAACAAATTCAGTTTCTATTTATTTTTAAAAGATATAAGGAATGAAGCTCATTAAATTTTAACTCTAGTCCATTTTATCATTTTTTTTTGATCAAAGGATATTTTGTATGACTATGCTTTTAGATGGGTATAAGATTGTTGTCTTTGTTTACTGTCGTTCGAACTACATTTCTAGTGAAATCTTTACTGCATACTGGCGTAAGACCAGAGCACATGTTCTGCAGCACTACAACTTAGATCTAGATCCTGAGACCTAGAAAAAGTAAAAAAATACATACAGTGAAATACTCAGTTTGGATATTAGTGTAACATGTACTGGAAACAACGATGACTTTGATCTGAAAGATGTGAACATAGACTACATGGATGAAAGCCTGTGTTTAATTTTTTTTTTCTTTCTATTCTGCAAAATAATTTAGGGCACTGTGTAATGCTCTGAAGAGCTGTTTGATTTAAGCTTTCATGGGATTGGGACATCATATTGTTCATATTCAAGTCTATAAAATTAAATGTAACAATACTTACATTGCTGAGATCAGATTGTATTTGTGATTAAAAAATTGTCTGAGGATGGGAAATGCTTATCTTTTCTTTTTTCTCTGTCTGTAGCTATGAACTGAAGTATCTTGGCACTTTTTTATTTTTGTCAACAACTTTAAAAGGGACAATTCTCAAAATTGTAAGCTAATCTTCAACTACATTTTATTTTAAATATCATTTTTTATGGCCTAGCTTTGGCGATTATAATTGATCTATTATCAATATGAAAATTAGTATTAATAAAGCTAAGAAGAATATTCATCTTTGGATTCCTGATAAATTACTACCACCAGAACAGACAGCTTACTTTGTTTTGGAGATTTTCTTTTGATGTTTCACAGCACAAAAATGAAAATAATTTTAAAATCCATGCTCAAGATTTAATGGAATGTGTCAGCTTCACAGACAGGAGAAGTTTCTTAATGGCAGGCATTTACTGAGAAATGTGTTTTTTACTAAACTAAATAAACTTGACATAGCTTTTTCACCTTCTTTACTTTTGCCACATGCCTCTAAATTTAACTGTCAATGTATATATACACTGACTAAAAGCTGCAATATCAAAAAATATGAATTCATTCAACTCCTTTTCAGAAGGTTCACAGAACAAAATTGCCATATCTTATTAAAACTTTGCACTTCTAAGAGTTTGACCAAAATCAGTTATATATCCAGTCTCCACTAACTTTGATGATGAAAAGAATCCTGCTTCTTATCTTTAATATTTATTTTAGAAATCATTTCTCCATTTCTTCATGGTACAATGTTACCAATATAAAAATCAAAATGTTTTGTAGTATTATCCCATTAATTGATGTCACAGTTTCTTTTTTCACTTACAAATATTTCACCATTTCCTTGAGGTTTTAGCATGTCCTGAAGCTAAGCTACATAGTGCTTCTCATACATTTATAACTAGCGCCATTAAAAGACATCATTGGTATTTAGTCTTGCATTAAATCTTGCATTAAATCTTTTTTTTTTTATTATTATTATTATTATTATTAGCGTGCTTGTCTTTTTAGGGTCCATGTTTAATGGACACGCATGGACAAACACAGTTATGCAAAGATTCATTAAGGGATTCAACAGTATTTCACAGAAAATTATACACTAAGACATTGATTTGCCCTTGTCATCACTCTATACTAAATGAAATTATAACTAGCTGGTACCATGTTTTCTTGTAACTGTTGTTAGCAGCTGGAGATGTTTTTATGGTGTTCAGAATCTGACCTCTTCTCCACGGAATGTGGGACTCCCTTGTAACACATCATCAAAGCTTGTTCTCATGTCTTTGTACATATTCTTCAAAGCTACTTATCTGCGCTAACACAATTTTAAACCAAGACAGTCTTCCAGTATTTCATATCAAATCCCAATATCATTAGGAGAAACCAGCTTAGGCTTCTTGGATTTAATGCACATTTGGAGATGTTTAACTTTGCAGAAAAACAAAAGCAAAACCAAAATCAGAAACAAAAACACCACGACCCAAAAGAATTAAAGCAAAAAAAATACTTTTCAAAATTTCTGTCATATTCTTGTTCATACCAAACCCACAAGCTTTTTACTTCTTCCACTTTCATCTCTTTACTACCCATCCTCACTAAGTAAAGGCACAGACTGTTATCTTAATTTGAATTTCTCTTCTCTCTACACAAAGCCTGCATCCCTAACAGCTCATTCACATTCAGTTTGTCACTGCCAACTCAAAGAAGTTGTCCATGGAATTCAAAATTTTAAGCCTTATCTCAAAAGGTCTTGATAACTAACAAAATATGGAGGACAGATGATCCACAGTTTTGCAGTGTATGTATATTCAGAACAAGAAAACTATGACTACTGAAAACAAATTCTACATTGCCAGAATGGTGGTCTCAATTCACAAAAATCAATATTTTTCCATGAAAACTAGTGGCTTCAGCAAAACTTTATTTTAAAGAAAACACTGGAAAATGTTTTTCAAATTATCAGATATATTCTAATTTGAAACATTCAGATGAACTGAGTCATAAATTTGCCTCACTTCAAAATTTCATTATTTTTAAAATTGTTTTAAAATAGAAAGACCCTGGAAATGTAAATTTTAAAGAGTTTAAACTATTGAAATAATAAATTTAAAAAAAAAAATCTATTGCCTTTTATTTCATATTTTTTCCTTGTTCAGTACTGATTTTTTTATTATTATTATTTTTGTTACGATTTAGAACTGACCAGCTTTCTGAATGGTCCATAGCTTTCCTGGATAAACAAATAAAACAGTGTTTTCTGCCCATTTTCATTTTTTTCTCATGACTGTTTTCTATCCATAGCTCCCTCTATCTATGGTTGTCATGTATTGTTATCTATGTATATAAAAAGTCTTTACACATCAGTCTGTAGTCTCCATGGATACATTTTCAGCTTGCATCACAATATATCAACACCATGTAGTTCTTTATTTCCACATTGTTATAAAGAATCACAGTTTTATAAACATTCACAGCAAAATAAGTTTCGTTACTGGTAGTATATTTGGCATTTTACTTGTGCAACTCTGTGAAAACACAAAGATCTAAGATCACTCATTGCTTTGTTAGTGCACACATGAATTGCAAATTCCCATGTATTGAAGGTCTATTAAAAGTCCTGTTGAGCTGACAGTGCTTTAATGATGTATTTTTTCCCCATCTGAATATAAATATTTTTGTTATTACTCTTTAGAGAAATTGCTGCTGTTTTGTTGTTGTTGATGTTGTTTATATTTTACAGTGACACAAAATTTAAAATGAAAATAGATTTCATTATTTATTCATGAGATTTGATTCACCCTGATTATTACATTATTTCTGATGTTGACAGTTGATGGTGAATAGTGTGGAAACCTAGAGGGCATTTATTTGACCATGAAATGCCATAAATAATAAAGCGATGTTGTCTTGTCTTCAGTTAGGGTTTTTTCATCTTCAAAACAAAGGGGAAAAATAAGTAAAAAGTAATTAAATTAATCTTTCAATTTTACACCTTCCATGTAACTTGTCTTGTTATGCCACCCATAATATACAAATATTAAATCTTACTAGAAGTATTTAGATAATGTCTGTCAAAATTCCCCCTCCATCGCCCCCCCCAAAAAATTTAATTATATTAAGACTTATCACTGCATGTAAACAACAACAACAACAACAACAACCAAACAACAACAACAACAATAATAATAATGTAGATTTTTTCTTTTTCTTTTAATGGTGCATGTAAAGGAAGCTATGGTACTGAATACAAAGAATTAATAAATATATGCCATCAAAATTGGTATATTATATATATATATCAGGAAAAATTGCAGTATTGTATTTAACTTTAATTAACTTTATTGTTTAAGAAAAGGCAAAGTTGGTTTCTGTCAGAATCCAATATAAATATATTGTAAATTTAAATCATTTCCAATTTAAGTGGATAGGGAAACGATATATTTAAGATCCTGAATATAAATCTTGGACTCTGGACAGGCAATAAATGCAATGCAATAAATGCAATGCAACCTCACAATAATATAGTTAAACAGAAGAACTGCATCAATGGTTGGTGGTTTTAAGGATGAAGAAGACTACAAGGAATTTTAAATTGTATCTCAAAGCCACTGGATAGATTTGAACTATCATGTTTATATCCATCACCAGAAAAAAACTGTTTGTGTAGTTTAAATCAAAGCAGTTTTTTGAATTATTAATGGCATGTACTTAACAAGCAATAAGTAAATTATACATTCAAGATCAATGTAGTACAGCAGACAAACCACACACCCACCCACACACCAGCATGCACCACAAGAACCACTCCATGTTGGGCAGTGTGGGTTCCCTACATTCCAGACCCACAAGGGACTGTACCCAGGCCCCCAGTATCATGCCCTGCATTGCCCGTTGTTGTGGTTTAACCCGGCCGGCAGCTGAACACCACACAGCCATTTGCTCACCCTCCCCCCTCCCTCTCTGGGATGGGGGAGAGAAACGGGAAAGTGAAGCCTGTGAGTTGAGATAAAGACAGTTTATTAAGACAGGAAAATAATAATAATAATAATAATAATAATAATAGTAATAATAATAGTAATAATAATAATAATATGTAGGAAACAAGTGATGCACAACGCAATTGGTCACCACCCGTTGACCGATGCCCAGCCTATCCCCGAGCAGCCGGACCCCCACCCCGGCTAGCCACCCCTATATATTGTTTAGCATGACGTCAGATGGTATGGAATACCCCTTTGGCCAGTTTGGGTCAGCTGTCCTGGGTCTGTCCCCTCCCAGCTCCTGCTGCACCCCTAGCCCGCTCGCTGGCAGGACAGAGCAAGAACCTGAAAAGTCCTTGGCTTGGTGTAAGCACTGCTCTGCAACAATTAAAACATCAGCATGTTATCAGCACTCTTCTCACCCTAATCCAAAACATAGCACCCTACCAGCTACTAGGAGGAAAATTAACTCTATCCTAAATGAAACCAGGGCACCCATACACCAGCTGGGTACAGGGTGCTTGTTTTGTCCTGGCACAGTGTGATAGACAGCAGTGCCAAACTGCGTCTGGGCTCTGACTATTTCTGCCAGTGCAGGCTGGTCATCTTTAACTTGGGCAGTTTTGGTCAAACATCCTCTTATGGGATTCTGTGTATTTGATCTATATGTCAAATGTTTGTGCTTGTATTTGTGTCTTAATAACATGATTTTTGCAATGTTTTTGGCCATGAAAACATCCCTGTATTTTTATTTATTTATTTATTTATTTATTTATTGAGTTTTAACAGGGTTGCATTTTGCAAATTGGTATCCTTTTGTGCCATAGTACAAACCAGCTACCTGTAATAACAGCTAACAGCAGTGATCATAAATATTATGAAATTACATTTTTAAAAATCACAAAACACAGGTCTTTCATGCTTAGTTTTACCAGTTAAATGTTTTAGAAAAGCTGTTAGGAAATGCCATAACTCCCAAATTCTCTATTTGGACTATATGCTCAGATATATCTGATACACAAAACACTCCTGGAGGAAAAATTTCCTATACTGATGTAATTCTATATGGAAGCATGTTTGTGCTATTTCTGCATGGAAAGCTCATTAGTGGAGGGCACATATCAAAATATTTCACACTGTGGTTTGACCCTGTCTTGTCTCAGTGTGATTCTGGCTTCAGATGAAGTTGCATTCTTTATGGCCAGTTTCTGAAATGAATCATAGATTTAACATGCCTGGTAGCCTTCTCCTCCATGAAAGGTAAATTTACAGATGACACCCACAGGTAGGCTCCACCTACAGCTCCTCAAAAATGTTTCAGCAGAACGCTGTTCAACTCCAGAATTACAGTTTTGTTGAAACTGAGTTATTCTACAGGAACATTTAAATTTTGAAGAAATTTTCCAGGTGAAAGTGTCAAAATGAATCATTTCATCTTTCTTGTTTCATTTTGATATTGCCAAAAGTTTTAATTTCAAAAGTATCACCCCGTTTCATTTCATCTGACATTTAGATTGTATGCTAATATTAATTTTAAAGCAGTATGTATATATAATAATGTATGCAAACACATTGTTATTTTTTAAATATGATTGCATCTGAATTGGTGATATTATAGTACTTCAAAACTAAAAGTTAGGATGTTTTCAACCACAATTGACATCCTGGAGACAAAAAGATTAGGAAAAAAAAAAAAAAAAAAAGAGGATCCTAAGTTCCAATTGAATTTCATAGAGTATAAATTGATATTTCTGACCAGAGAAACCCTTAAAACAAGATAAACCTGAGAAATTATGGCAAGGCAATTAAATCTGCAAAATATATCTCAAAGATATAACACTTTGAGTCAGTATATCTCAATTAAAAATAATCTGCCCACAGTTTCTAGTCACTTTTAAGTCATGGAGAAAAACTCAATGTTCATCAAATCTTTGCAGATTCAGAGAAGTGAATCCATGGATGTCATGTTTGTTTACCTTTCCCATTAGCTTAGCTAATTAGGTTCAGATGTTAATATACATTAAATCATTCTTTTTTCTTTTGAATGCCTGTAAAGAACACTCAAGAGACAGAATTAGAGTATGAAAGCCTTTATTCACAAAATGTCTATGGTCATGACCACAGCAATACAAGCTCACACAAATCAGCCATCTGGGGAATCTCACATTCGCCGGGCAGGGATCAGGCAAGAGGATATATTAGGTAATAAAATCTCTGATTAATATTCAGTTTTGGCTCCTCTCCATCTGCCAACTAGAGTGAAAATCAGTGCTGGTTATGTTGTGATAAATATCTGCCAACTGGTTTCCTAAACATTAGGCCAGTGAATAGCCACCACATTTAAACAATTTCACCCAGTATCTTCTGAGGGCTTTTGTCCCCTAATGCACATGACAGTTTTTTGTTTGTTTGTTTGTTTGCTTTTTTGTTTGTTTTTAATACAAAGATTTTACAGCTAATTGAATGATTTGGAAACTGGCTGATTAATTGCTTAGGTAGTTGCTGGAGTGTTTTGATGTCTCAAAACAGACATTTATGCTCAGAGCCAATGAAAGTGCTGAAGAAAGTCCACACCAGTCCGGGTGATATTTCTTTTCCATCTGACTGTAGTCAAAGGAGAGGAGTGATTTGTGTACAGAAGCAAGCTGACACAAAACCCTACATCTTCTTGATAAATTAAACTCTAAGCGAGTATTTTCAGAAGCCGTAACAAAACACTTCCCCTTCATTTTCATTGCTTCTAAACTATTGGCTAATAAATTGAGCAGTGTGACAATATTCTGTCATTCGCATTTCTTAAGCACTGCATTCTAATTGAAGCTCCATATTAGATATGTTAATTTTAAAGTTTGGTCAATCACTTTGCTTACATAATAATTCAAACGCATCTCCAAATACCATCAGGCTGACTCACAGAACTGGTTAACCTCAGCAGCAGTTCATTTTTAATTTCTATCACTACCACTACAAATATTGTTACAAAAGCTATTAAATTAACAAATTTCTTTGACACAATTTCATTCCTCATCATAAAGAAAAGGCAAGCAGCTAACACTGCAGAATTTTCATCAGCTAATATCTTGTAGTAAATCCATTAGATAGACATTAACTAATTGTCTAATCACAGCAAAGGCCTGAGAGTGACATGTAATGGGATTAAAGTAGATTGTAGTGCACTGCCTACATTCTCTGATCCAGTCTGGAGACAGCATTGACCTTGCAGGTCATCTCAGTTAATTTAACCAAAATTTGAAGAAAAGAAGAAAAAAACTGCTTTTGTTAAAAGAGCAGACACTTGTTTGCTCACACACAAAAGAGATAAAGTGGATATGGCTTGAAAAATACTCTATTAACTTGAAAGTAATCTGTCATATCAGTGAAGAGCGACTGGCATGATCACAGTTGTTTGTACATTAATGGTAGGTTACACCTCATGTGATGAAGTAGGCAAAATTCTTAGTCTGCAGAATGAGTTGGGTTACCAAACATGCACCCCTTGAGTCCAGAGTAGTTTAGTGCAATGGTCCATATGTCCAAGGCCAGAAGCAGCTTTCTGCCCAATGAATGCCATCCTCTAATGCTATACAACCAGTAGCTTCTTTGTACAGACTTACAAACATTGATTCAGTCACTTTGTGAACTATTAGGCTTCCTCACTGAGGATGAAGAGGAAAAACGGGAGTTGCCACTGTGCTGAAACTATCTCAGGAACTTTGGAACATTACTTTGAAAACTGTCATGCCAAATATGTAAGGATGCATAGAACCTTAACCTTCATTTTAACAAGATATGTGATTTCTACATAGTTGCTAAAGATTCCCAGGAAATCAGTTTGTTCCTTTCTTTCAGAAATCCCTTTTGGAATTTCTCTTTAGTTACTGCCATAAGGTAAATGTGGCATGGTCACCAAAACAAGGAGGTCAAGCGTGAGCAAGGGATGAGTATGGCTGAAAAATCACAGCTAATGTGCATATATTTAACCACTGAAACTACGGACTCTTAGTTCAGCTTCCTAGTGTGGACATATCCAAAATGATCTGTCAATAAGGCATTATTATTTTAAGAACTGGGAACAGGACCAATCTTAAAATAAAACACTGTGGTATCACATGCTGATTATTCAAAATATTTCAGTTTGTCTAAGGGTTGCTGCAGTGTTTAGAATAATTACTGAAAAGTATTATAGTATTTTCAGAAGAGGAACAGACTACAAATCTGGCTTGTAGTCTGAACAACATTATTTAGAATCTGCTTCTTTTTCCTTTTGCACACTAATGGCAGCTGTGCCTTGATCAGTGCTAGTTTGAGAGCCTACTAAATAATATTTTAGGAAATATTATTTTGCAGAATAGGAAAAGAAGAAATTAAACATTTGTTTTCATTAATATAGCTTATGTTCAGATCTTTTGGGTAAAAGTCACCAGTGTTTTCAGCACATGTTGTACCAATACCCAAACTGAATGTTTCACTGAGCATATTTTTTACATTTTCATATTGTACATGTCCTGGAGACTATGAGAAAATCACAAAATAGTTGAATCAGGACATTTTATGGAACACATCCCAAAAATTAAAAACACTTTTAAAAGTTGAAAAATCAATGTTTCCTGAATTTTTGGCAGGTCATTTTACTTGGATCCATTGGCTATTTTCTTTAACTATTGAGGGGAGTCAGTGCAAGATTTGTGATTCCCACTGAAGGACCTGAATAGAAAGTACCTTTTAAAGAAAGCCAAACATTTAATGTATTGTATCAGCAATACTAGACTACAATGAAAGGAGTAGAGATATAATGTTTTAGAAACGAGGAATTGAAGGCAAACAGAGACAGTAAGAGAGACATACACAGAATATTGGTTTTAACAGAATGTCTCAAAGTGGACATGTCACTCCTGAAGCTAATGGGACCTTGTGAAAGCATGTCTGCAGAACTAATTCGCTCTTCTAAAGTCTGTGGGGACTATTCTGATTCCACACTGATGTAAGTGACTTTGTGGATTTATTCCTCATGCAAGCAATAGTCAGAGCAAAATTACATCTAAATGAATAAGACTTGTCCAGGTTGCACCTGCTCAAAATCTTTTTCTGTAGTTTTAAATTACTTCTTTATTTACTTCAGCAACTTGATAATCTAAAATAGGCACTCTGGAAAGAAACATGAAAGATTTAACTGCACATTTATGTGCTCATCTCCAGTCTTCAAAAGCTTGAAACTGGAAATCTGTGTGCAAAACTCAGCATGTTTCTTCAGAGTAATTGGTTGTACTAGATCTAAAGAGTCTAGGTGTCACATAGTGTAATTTGTCTATGGGTGATATTATTGACTATGCTTATGCTCTTATACAAACAGAATTGCTGTCTAATGCATTTAACATGATATGTTTCTTCATAAATGACCTCATTATTTCCTTTCTGTTTGTTTTAAATATACTAAAACAATGTATTTAAGTATACTTGTCCAGTAATATCAATGATTCCTATACCACTGAAGGAAGACACTGTTTTAAACAGTATTATTTTATTTAATGAAAAATAATTTAAAAATCAGTTTGCTGGGGGGTCAGTCATTTTTAGGCTACAGCATACATTAAGATGATAAACAACAGGGATAAAGGTATCTCTAGAACTTCAGAATAAGAAAAAAAATCAAACACCTTTAAATTTTCCTCTCTTTAAATAAAAGTTTGACAGTCTGGCTTTACCTCTGAATTGTTACAAATACAGAGCTTTACACTAGTAAAATGGTACCTCAAAGTTAATCTGAGCAGATAACAAAATATATTAGGAGTTCTTTATATCTCAGAGGTATCAGTAAAATAAGAAACATCTTCCATCCCTACAGCTCCCTAGCAAAGACCTTCTCACCAAACAAAAAGTAGTGCTGTCTCATATAGAAAAGGATAAAACAGGATGGCTGGTCTTGGCTTTTCTCCCAGTGACAGGAGAACATAGAAAATGCATAAGCTATTTATTTATTTATTTATTTACTTATTTATTTATTTATTCTGTGTGTCTCTTAAAGTCATTTGGGTAACAGAACAAACAATGCAAAATCCTATTAGCAAAGTAATAATTGGACTGATTTCAGGCTTGGGAAAGTGATCTGTGAAGAAGCTGTTTTAGAAAGCTAGAGTTAGTAAAGAAAGATGCAGGCTGGTAACAGATGTAAATACATGAATTTTAATCAAAAGAGGAGAGGAGAGGAGAGGAGAGGAGAGGAGAGGAGAGGAGAGGAGAGGAGAGGAGAGGAGAGGAGAGGAGAGGAGAGGAGAGGAGAGGAGAGGAGAGGAGAGGAGAGGAGAGGAGAGGAGAGGAGAGGAGAGGAGAGGAGAGGAGAGGAGAGGAGAGGAGAGGGATATAGCTATTATTTATGTCCACGCTTTGCCATGTAAATAGGCTCCCAAAGATTGTAAGAGCAGGATGAACACAATGAAAACTTTAGGATTATGAAGAAAGATATTTAATCTTTTGCTAGCTTTCTAACACAATGAAGTAACTCCGTAGAAAGTATAGTATGAAGAAAATAGGTATCTTTGATAAAATTACATTTATTTACATTATTTATTTACATTTATTTACAAAAGATATTCAATTACTTCTGAATATAGAAGGGGTCTTACAAAAAGGTATACCACTCTACTGTGAAATGCAAGTAATTTTTTTCCTGCAACACCTAGTTTTTACTCTCAGTCTTAGCACAGCAACATGTCATTGCCTGTGTTACATCTGGATGCCTGCTTTCACATGTCTGTGTACTCCTTCTTATTTACAGTTTTGGAAACTGCAATGAACAAGGACACTCCATCCAGGCTGTTCACATTCCAGGATGGATTCACAAATTCTGCTGTTTGGGTTGGTGACATATGCCTGTGTTTTCACCATTTTTTAACTTTGACAGTGACAGTGACCATGATCACATCCACTACTGTGTTCTAACCTCCACAAAAGTACTTCCTTCTTTCCTTCTACCATGATTCCATGGTTCTATGATTTTTTCCAAAAACCTAACTGGACATGGTACCTAGGGACATGATTTAGTGGGTGATACTGGTAGCAGTGGGGTAGTTGGACCAGATGATGATCTTGGAGGTCTTTTCCAACCTTAATGATTCTATGATTCTATGAAAAGACATGCTTTGCAGCATGCTACAGAGGTCAGTAGTTTCAGACACAATTACCCTGGACCAGAGGTAAAATCTGAGATGCTGATATCTTACTGAGAGCACTTATTGTTTTTATTGTCATTACTACGTGGAGTTGCAGGGAAGATCACATCCTTCTGAGTAAATTCATATAACTGAAAAAGGGCCCTCATCCTCCCAGTACTCTCTTTACTATGTCGCTGCAGTATTAATTCAGCAGTTCAAGCTGGCCTCTGCCTAATATTAGCCAGGAATTAACCAGAGAGACCAAGAAGAAATTCCTGTACCATATCACAAAGCTGTAAAGGTTAAGATAATTATGTGATAAAGAAAAATAACACAAAATTCATATGAAGGTATACTAGAAGTGTGCTCTCCAGCTGATGCACTACTGTATTTTTCACTAGCTGGACTTCTAAAAGGTCATTCAACAGAATGTCAGATAGAAATACAAGTTACAGAGTGCAACTATGAGAATAGATATTGTCAATACAAAGATTAAGTATGTGTCATTTACATAGAGTATTCCAGCTGGCCATTGGGAGGTTCTTCCATGTAAAGTCTGTACATCGCTTTTAGTGATGATGACTTTTAAAATATGGCTACAAATAAATTAAAAAATATTGTGGGAAATAGTTTGTAAAGAAGAAGATTGGATGGTTTTATTTCACAGTCACCATGTTACATAGACATTACACATTCTTTTAATTATTATTATTATTTTGCTTTTGGTGGGGGGAGCAGCTATGAGGAGTATTATTTTACCATCATTTCTCTGATGTATTTCTCTGCTAACCTCAACAGACATTTGCCTGAGCACAACTGAGGGACAACACCAGGACAGAAGAGTCACAGCTTGAAGAGAGAAAGTGGACTGATCAAGCTGGTACTGCTTTTAAGGGAAATGTCAATGTCCCCATGGCCTGAGGTTGGTAGTAGACAATTGAATCACTGGATTTCTTGGATAGGTCTCAAACATGAGTTATATTAATGCTTTTTTGTTATTATGGCATATTTAGAAAAAGATAAACAAAACAAGATGTAATATGATTCAGATGAGGAACCATGCTAGTATCACTGGTAATAGGACTGCTGAATCTTACTCAGAGAGAAATTTATACATCATGAGCAAAGAATCAAGTGAAATATCTCCAGCACATAATTTGTAGGGAGCCAATATTAGTCCAAAAAACAGTCAGCTGGCAGTTTGTTAGCCACTGTCTCATGCCTGAAGTCAAGCTAACTTAGACTTGTTGTGCCTCAGCATTTCCATTTAGCACTGATTTCTCAGAAGTGAAATTCACCTGAAAGGCAGAGACAAAAGATTAATATATAGTGCAAATCATCAACATATATGAAGTTTAAATTGCCTCACATATAAAGCAGTATATGAAATATAACTTTGAGTGGATCCGAAGCAATAGAATTTGTTCTTATTTCTTTTGTGTTGAATAATTAAACAGTTAAAAGTCTACAGAAAAAAAAAAATCAATATTTTACTTCATATTAAGCAGATGTAAAAAAACAGTTTATAACTGGCTAAGATTAATAGATAATTTGGTAAATGGCTCATCAAACAACAGATTTTATATATTGTTTATAATTACTATGATTTCTGTGATCTTAAAGAAGCATGCTATTCACATATGAAAGATAACATTGGGTTATTAACTCTGGAACTTTAACAGAACTGGTGATCTTACTTGCTAAATCTACATAGCAGTATTTTAAAATGAGTTTAGAATTAGCAAAGAAGTACAGTCATTATCAAGTAAACTACAATTAAACATCTCCAAGACAAGCTTGTCAATGGTCTTTGTTATGAAATGAAGGGAAAATTGTAAATATATTCTTAAAAGCCTAATCTTTCAGCAATTTTCCCCATCAGAAGACTCAGAAGCAAAACAATTCCTCCCACTCACCCCCCCAACCCTCCAATTGCTTCTTAAAAAAAAAAAAAAAGAAAAAAACTCTGTGAAAAACAACTCTTTTTATACCTCATGAAAGAAAAAAAGATCTAAAAAAAAAGTTAATAGCTGAGAAGATAGCTGGAAATGATTCAAGTTGTGCTTTTTAAGTAAACAATTATTATTTTCTAACTGAATAGATTCATTTGCATCATGTGGCCAAAAAAAAAAAAAAAGGAAAAAAAAAAAACTAAATTCATGAATTCTTATCCCCAGTTCCAGCAGGCTTTCACAGAAATGCTTTTTAGACTTGAGAGTTTCTCCATCTTATAAGAAATACTTTTTCACGCTTCCTGAACTACCCCTCTCTCTTTTCTTCATTTTAACAGAATGGGTTACTAAAACAGTACAGTTTATCAGTTTATCATACTGAGAATAGGGTGGAAGGTAATTTCTATTTCCAGGGTGTGTTTCCAAATAAAGAACAGTAAGGACAGATTTACCCAAAGAAAACTGTCAGTAGTTTACACGTTCAAAGGTTTGGAGGAACATAAAATTAATAGATAAGGCTCAATGAGAAGACAAGAAAAAAAAAAAAAAAGCTCAGTGCATTCATTGGAATAAGACACTAGTTAAGTACTGTGTGAAGCCATGTAGGTGCATAGAAGGCATCTTGTAAAAAACTTTCATGAATTACATGCCACCGAAGCTATAAGTGTTACTGAAATAAGAATATTGAAGCTGCATCTGCAGTGCTTGCAAGATTAAATCTGTATCTACAGTGCTTGGCTGCACCTCAAGTATTGTGTTCTGTTTTGGGCCCCTCACTACAAGAAGGACATTGAAGCCCTGGATCATTTCCAGAGAAGGGCTACGAAGCTGGGGAAGGGTCTGGAACACAAGTTTGATAAGGAGCAGCTGAGGGAACTAGGGTTGCTTAGTCTGTAGAAGAGGAGGCTCAGGGGAGACCTTATTGCTCTCTACAACTACCTGAAAGGAAGTTGTGGGGAGCTGGGTGGCTGGCCTCTTCTCACAGATAACTAGCAATAGGACAAGAGGAAATGGCTTATATTAGAGGCTTCTTAGAGGAAGTTGTGCCAGGAGAGGTTCAGGTTGGAAATTAGAAGAAATTTATTCTCAGAAAGAGTAGTTAGCCATTGGAATGGGTTACCCAGGGAGGTGGTGGAGTCACCATCCCTGGGGATGTTCAAGGAAAAGTTGGACTTGATTCTTAGGGACATAGTTTAGTGGGTAATATTGGTGGTAGGGGGACAGTTGGGCCAGATGATCTTGGAGGTCTTTTCCAACCTTAATGATTCTACGATTTTATGATTGTCATCTATGGTTCTCCTATCTCAGAAAACACACACACACACAAATAGGTAATTAAAAAGGAAAAAAAATAATCACTTCTAGCACTGAAGTATCTTTATTTTGACTTTGGACAAAAATGAAGATAGAGGCTACACCTTGAGAAAAATGGCAGTTGTTGATGCAGAATGAAAATTTCCCACACCCTGTTATATCTTTATTTCCTGTCTCATTTTCACTATTAGGTTTCAAATAAATGCACTTTTGTCTGGATTCAGTTTGGAAAAAAATTAAATGATATGGACATGATTTTATTTTATTTTATTTTTCCCCTAGAAAATTGTTGTTCTATAGTTATTAATGTGTTAGATAATTCATTGATTCTGTGTGGCAACCCTGGGATTATTTTTAGGATTATTAATTCATAGAGGCCCATTACTTGATACTTCAGTCTTCACAACACATTTTAGTCCTGGTTTTAGGGATCTTTGGATTAATTATCTATCATTTTCATTAACAATTGCTGATGAAAAAACAGGCTGAGCCTTTCCCTTCAGATAAAAAACACTCCCGTTCCCTTTTGCAAACCAATATTTATATCAAAAGAGGAGAAGCAGAGAGCATTGTCAAATATCAGAGCAATTTTGCTTCATCTCTACATTCTGTAAACGAAATGATGGCACCTCTTTCCTGCTCTTGTTCCTGTTCTCATATTCCTTCTCCTGTTACTGTGCCAGGGAGATAGTGAAGAAAAGTCATCTGCAGTACTTGCTTCAAAAGGCCTGGTAGAAAGATCTAAAGATGTTTTGAGGAAGCAGATCTGAAGATGACTGGAAAGGATTGATGTGGTTTATTGTGCTTGCTGGGATCCAGAATTTACATGCATAATGCCAACTGTAGAACTGCACCTTTTTTTTTTTTTCAGCTATGAACCTAGCTTGCTTGTTCTTTACAAAACAAAGACTGCACCTATATAAGACCATCGTTTTGGAACTCATTGAAGTACCAAAGCCATAGTTCAATAACAAGACTGTAGCTCTGTTAAGAATGACCTTATAGAAGGTCCATATAGGTCTTACAGAAGATCTATATAGAAGATTTATCATATTCTAGACATTACTAAAAATTGTTACTAACATTTTAATAGTCCTTTTAAATTTATTACTTCTGCTTTCTTGCTTTTTCCTGCTACACTGGTGTCTCCAAGGACACTTCTTGTTGCATTTGTAACCAAATACACTCAGTTTAATTTTTTTTTTCAAATTAAATTATTGTAGGAACATTATAGGAATTCCCTCATTTCTTCTGACCAGTTTGAATTAAAAAAAGTGTCCACATTTTTCTTTAGGACTAAAACATTCTTGTATCAGACCTCAGGAGAGTCTCTTCTGAGTAGTTCAATGTATACTTTGTTTGACTTTACATCACCTTACAGAAGTATTTTAATAACTTCTTTTAACTTTGGTAGTTATTCCATGTGACCATTTATCAGATGAACAGCAGCTCAGAGGTCTTGATGTCTAAAGGTGTTTATGAGCTGTTTCCTGTTTTTTTCTCTATATACTTTTTAACTTAAAATTGTTGGTAGTAGAGGCTTGAAGTATGAATACATTCCAGGGAGTTCTGCTTATAGAGTACACTCTGCTAGTGATGTTACAAGTTTCCAGTGCCACTACAGCTGTGCAGTTTTATGAAACTTGTTGCCTTTTTTTTTTTCTGTTCATACACTGTCTCATTAATGCCAATCACATATATTTTTTCTCTATCTGCAAAAAGCGATATTCATAGATTTGTATAATGCAGACAAAACATAGAAGTGAACTGCTGAGAAGCAGATATTAAAAAATGAAGTTGTTTACTAGAAAACACTGAGATCCCTTAAGCAATGTGAGGGATGACTCTTTCAAAAGATTAAGAGACTAGGGATTTCAGCAGGATCATACAGCCAAAAAGACAGAAAAAGCTTCTCTTAACAGAACGTTTGTGTGCTAGTATACAGAAAGAAACTGCTGAAGTATCAAATATAACCTCTGCACCAGTAACTGCTCTTCATGTCTAGCATCTAGTGAGTTCACAGGCTTTATCCTGCTCTTATTATTTGGTTCAATCACTTATTTTTTCCTTTGGGTTCAGTTGACATATTTTATTATTTTTCTTAAGCTTTTGTCTTTAAGTCTAGTGCCACCACATGAAGTCAGAGAGCAGAAATTTTCAAACTCAACAGTAATCCTTTCTCTCTTGAGGATTCAAAATTTCTATTAATGAAAGTAGAATCATTTCTAAGGGAATATTATGAACTGTTTAACAAGGGCAAAGGATGAACTGATATTCATTAGCTTCCATAGTTTTCATCTGAAAGTAAAGAATACAGATCATTTAGAGAGGACAGGATGTGAGACAAGTACTACACAGGAAGGTATTTAAATACAGAAAATTATTTCTAAATGACTATGCAAATTATTAAAAAAAAAAAAACACCTCCTGCAGCACACACAAATGAATGTACTATATGCTAAACATTATGTTAGTAGTTTTCTTTGGTATAGGTTAAATGAGTCAAACATAGATACTATAAAGCATACATAGTGCAATATTCAGAAAGACAGACAACCCAAAACCCCTTTGAACATCCAGAAATGCAAATACCCAGATAAATGTGTAAAAGACAGGAGTTTAGTTCTGTTAGTTCCATATTCTAGAGAATTTGGGTGATGGTATAAGGTGTATATTGAAGTGTACAATTATTTACATGGAATAGAAAAAAAAAATGGAGACAAGGAAAACAAGAATTCAAATAGAATATTCTTGAGAAATCACAGATCTCCTTACTTAGAAGACAAGTGAGATTGTAATGTTTTGTTTGAGAAATTAAGGTTAATTGTGTTTTGACTATCTTTGTGATCATACCAAATCATCTAAATGACATTTGTTCATGAAAATTCAGTGCCTGCACTCAACAACAAAAGAAAGATAGAAGTGCCCAAATATATAAGCTTTTGCTCTGTCTCACATTAAAATGCCTGTTTCTTTTGATTGATTTTTAGGTTAAAAATATGATTTTTTTTTTTTTTAAAAAAGACATTAGAGACTCACACATTTCGAAAAGACTTTTGAAAAATCTGGGTTGGAAATGCATTAAAGTGAATGAGATACAGAGGTATATTTAAATATGAAAAAAAATCTATCCCTTTCTATCCAATTTATTTGGAATCTACCATAGCTCAATTACACACTAAAAATGATTTATTTTTTTTTTGCTGGCCTACATAATATGTCTATAGGTCTCAGCAATGTTGTGTGATATCTATTGCTTAAACCACCAACTTAGTTGACAGAGGTGTTGTTGATTGCCTCAACAATGACATGTCCATTTCATACTGTTAGGTTTTCTTGGAACAGTTCAGTAGCTCTCAGCTATTGTATCCTAGTAGAAAAAGTGCTGCTTTAGTCCTCCTGGAGAGAATTTCTCCCTAAAAGTATGACCTAAGTAAGAGTAGCCCCGACTCTTCTTTTTTCTCCACCTACTAGTCCCCTAGTGAGAGCTTATTAGATTTTGCTTGTTACTCCACAAATATAACCCACAATCTCTCCTTTTGATGGTGAATTTTCTTGCCAATTCACTTGGTGATGCTTGAATAACAACTGCAATATCTCATCTCAAGTCTAGAAAAAATATCAATCATTCATTAAATTGCAACATTTATTGAAATACCTCTTACCAGCAGTGCATAGAAAGAAAAATGATCTCTCTGTACAAACATTTTTCTTTCTTTTCTTGAATACTAATTAAGTTATTTAGAATAATGAAACAAAAATTCTGTAGACCATTTTGACACCTTATGAACTGCTGCACAAGATAGTATTCTTATGAGACTCTGTTTATTTAACAGGAAAAAATATTGCTTATGCTTTCTAAGTAACTTCAGTAGCAAAATTATTAGTGATGCTTTTCTTGAGAAATCGTTTTATGAACTCTGTACACCAAATTCAATAGAAAACAAATAAGTACTGGGGTTTTTCACACTTCTGGTGTTGGACCATGTGTTTTCCTACTTCACCTTAGCTATATGCTCAAATCTCAAAAGACTCAAAGACTCTTTTCATTCCTTTAAGGTCATAAAAACATATTTCCTCCCAACTCTTCACATTTTTGATAGTATTAATTTGTCTTGTTGCTCCTATTCCTGTGACAATAAAGTTGCCAAGCTCAACAGGTCTGACAAATGTTCTGCTCTACTGTTACTCTATGTCTACTTCTGAAGTTCATTCTCTATTTGTTGAGACAGTGTAGAAACATTTAGAAGTTTGTTGAGACCTTGCTTGTTTTACTTTTTCTCATGCTGAGCCGCTTTATGGGCACTGAAAATTTAGAGATGTGCAGGGACAAGAAGCATCAGTTTACTCAAACATCAGCCAGAATAAAGATACGAGGACTGAAAGCCCTCTGAGACCAAAATCCCAACTCTTGGGATGTATTTGGAATATTAAGTTTTAGTAGCCAATGTATTGGCAACTTCTTTGCCTATTATTGTGCATTCATTGATAAAGCAGCATCAAAAGTAATAAAGTTAATATTTCTTGAAAAGTCTAACAAAATTCATTGAATACAAAGTCATGCAATCACATCTATTAAACAATACAGGAGAAAAAATTGTTCAGACCCTTCTCTTCTTTTGTTCCTTACTTGTCAACAGCTCTTTTTTTCCCCACGAAACCTGTTCTCATACTAATAAAAGAAAAAGTCTTCAATAAATCTTGAATACTGCCTTTTAAATATTGCAGATCAATGACCTCTAGACAGATGAGCTCATCCTGCTAGTCTGTAGCCATTAATGAATCTCTACAAAATCCTCTGAACATACAAACTGAGTGTTCTGCTGCACATCAATTCTTCAATGTACCTTTTTTTTTTTTTGGGGGGGGGGTATTATATATTTACTTGGATTATTTCATTACTTAAACTGGGTAAATACAATAATTTTTCTTCTGATTATTTATTTAGAGAGAACATGTTGCCACATAGAGCATGCTCCTTGAGAGAAGGTTATTTATAGATTAAAAGCTTCCTCTGTGTCACTTGCTACACAAAATACACCCACAAATACAAAAAAAAAAAAAAAAAAAAAAAACACTTGTCTATGAATGTAGCCTTTATAAATCAGAAAATTATTAATGTGCTATGATCCAGACAATTCTAATAACTTCCAGAGGTTTGATGCTGGAATTATTTATTCTGATAATGTACACAATATTTCATTTTAAATAAATAGAATCTTACACCTTTAATTGGGAAAATCAGGAATTCAGAGCAATGTGTGCCTCTCAGTCCACCAACTGAAATCAACAGCGATGATCTAGTTTCCAGAAGGAAAAAAATGCTTAGCTGTTGCTAAGTTACACTGAATACCCATTGAATTACATGTTAAACCTATGTTAATTCCAAACACAGTCATTATGGGTGACAGTATTACAGATAATACTGAACGGATTTA
The DNA here is from genome assembly GCF_013377495.2 of Cygnus atratus. Taxonomy (NCBI): domain Eukaryota; kingdom Metazoa; phylum Chordata; class Aves; order Anseriformes; family Anatidae; genus Cygnus; species Cygnus atratus. Next base: position 113,679,853 of record NC_066363.1, on the reverse strand, counting down.
ACATAATATAAACCCATATTAAAGAACTATCATCATATTTTGCTATGTTTTCCATAGCTCTTCCAGATTTTTTTAAAGATAGATTAGTTGTCAGGTGACCAAAATAAAATAAAAAAAAAAAAATAAGTAGATTTATTGGTCATCTTGTAGTAGAAATCAATTGCCTGCCTGTGTGGTACAGGGAGAAACTAAAATTTTGAAGTACAAGTCAGAATTAAAACAAGGAGGAACAGCTAGGCTATGCTGATATATTCACTAAATTCAGCCACAAAACAGATATATATTCCTGTGCTTTTAAAACATGTTCTAGCTTGTCACTTCTTCCCTGCCACTGCTGGAATTATGTCTTGGACTGAGCCCAAGGATGTTTTAAAGTAGGGCACCTGTTACCAAGCAGGTGATAATAATTACTCTTCAGTTCCATAGTACTGACATTCCCGTCTGTGGTTCTGTGATTTGGAGCAGCATGGCACTTCTGCAGCAGACCAGTTACACTCATTACCAGTATTTTCCACTGCAGGAGAAGTACTGCATTTGAAGAATGTAAGAAAAAGAAATCTAAACTACTTTTGTAGTTAAGATCTATAATTTTGTCAATGGGATAACATTCTGTAGTTGCTCTGGTAGCAGGGGCTGAACTTGATGACCAAGGTGGTGGCATCCAAGCTTTTGTCTTATGCTTTGGTGATACAACAATGCTCAGTCTGTATCAGGTGACCTATATCACTTTTATGCAACACATAAAACATTAATATGTATAAGAGCTAAGAATCTGGCTGTCCTTGAAACAATGAACTATTTCTTTAAATAAGACATCAGCACCTCAAGATTTTGTAAGAATTTTTGGTTTGCAAATGTCTGATTTATGGCCCACCTATCTATACCAGCTTGGACTGCCCACAGGAAAGGAGGATACTTTTGGGGCCAAGGAAAATTTATTTATTTATGAATGAGGCTTCCTAAATATGTGTTCTTAGAAACTTAGCTTAGAACACACAGTGGGAGCCCAAAGTAGAAACTTCTCGTAAAGGAATAATGGAAGTTGATATCCAGCTGTGTATAAAGCATGTCCTCTGTAAGCACAAGAGCTTTGGAGAGGACATTACTAATGTTCTAGCTGATTAGTGCATCAGTGGATATCATATGCAGTTTTCCTCTTGAGCTAAAATTCTGTTGTACATGAAATGAATAGTACACTCATAGATGATGCAGTAGTATCTGTGTTAATTCTGTGTGCTGCTGGCAGCAGAGCTGTAGTCTTCACAGGGTCTGCTCTCTCTCTGCATGATATTTCAGACCACAGTTTTTATTTACTTCCATGGTGTACACATAACTGCATGAGTAAGAGTGAAATGAGAACCTAACAAGTGTTGGAAAGACAGTTGTCTAATACTTTCTGTAAGACCTGGCTAGCTGTGCAAGGTTGCCACTGATCTATCACTCACCCATTGCTAAAAGAGTTACAGTAGCCCCTCTTCTGAAAAGTTTGAGCCTGTTGTTTCTTTCTCATGCTGTCAATTAGCCAGCTCCATTGTACTGTGTCATGATTTGCAGCTCTTGTTTTTTAAGGGAAGACTTGCAAAAGAAAGTCTGTGATTAGACCCTTCTCACTCACAGTAGTGAAGATAAGTCTCTGATTGTACTTAAGGAGTTTAGTAAAGAGATGTCAAAGCTTAACTATTTATAGTTAACTATAGTTAGCTTAACTATATAATATTCAGCTAGGTCATTGATAGCACAGTTATTAGCACAGACTGCAGATGGTAGATGTGCAAATACAGTCACTCCCATTTTTTTCCAAATGTACACCAAGGCATGGTAAATTTGATGATCCAAAATGCAAATACCATGTCTGTGGAAATACTTATGATTTGTCTCACTGCAGTACTGAAAAACATACTGCTTTGTTCAGGTATTTAAAAGCATGACTGTAACAAGCTATCTGGAAGTAGCAGCTTCCTTCAAGCTCAAATAGAGCAGTTCTTGTCAGACTCTGAAGTGTAGCACTAACCAGCACTGGTTCTTTGCAATTTTTCCTTGACTAGTTTGCATAAATGCAAGATTTTTTTTAGTGTTTACATCTCTATAGTAAAGTTAGTGAAATATGTCTCTTTACCACTTTTAGCATTGCGGCATATATTTGAAAATACTTTTCAGGCTGATGCCATGGAAAAAGTTGTTAAAAGTCGGATATAGTCATGCTCTCCAAGAACCTCAAAGACCTTGTCTTGGGGCAAGCTATTCTATACAGACATAGAAGCATAGAATATTCCAAGTTGGAAAGCACCCACAAGGATCATCAGGTCCAATTCTTGTGTCTGCACAGGACTGCACCCAAAAATCAGACAATATGTCTGAGAGTGTTGTCCAAACACTTCTTAACCTTATTTTGCCTGACTTTATTTTTGCCTTTGAAATGCAAAAATATTGCTCTGTTGCCATCCTTTTTCTTTTATTCTGTTTCCTGACTTATTGGCAGACATAGATAAACATGATAGTGTTATACAGAGATGTATTCCACCTCATTTGCTTCTTCTGTAAAAGCATGTAACCTGCTATCTAGGCTTAACTTTCACCCTGTCATTTGACTCTGACTTACACAGCTGCGATTTTGAAATGAAAATCTGAGGGGTTTGTGTTTCATGCACTGAGGTTTTGTTAAGAACACTGTAGCCTGTTTCTGATGTTTGTATGGAGCTAGTCCTATACAGATGAAGCTTATGCTTCTTACTAGAAGTAGCAAAATGTTTCCTTCTGTACTTCTGCATCGACAACTCTTTTTGCAACTATGCTTCTCTCATAGATGCACTGGAAGTGTCTAGCATTACTCTGATTGCCATTATCTTTTCTTCTATTAATTTATACTGAGACAGTTTATCAGAAGCAATGGTGTCCTTCAGATTTGGTCCAGAACATTGAGACTGGGACAGCTTGTTTCTTGTTTTCCCTTCATGTTTTCAGTACCTTTATTTCTAGTTCACAGAGGTACTCTTTGAACTTTGTTATTCTCTATATGGGTTTTTATATATGGTCATCATCCCAAACAAAACTTCCAGCTATTTTGGATTGTGGGGGGACTATTAAATACTTTATTGTTTTCACTTTTTTTGGGCTTAGTTCTGATGCGTTTATTTCCTAGGGAATGATCAAAATGTGCTAGTCTGTGTATGCACTACTCTGATTTGCATTTTGTTGTGATCTGGTTTTAGATGACATTTTCTGCATTTGTAAGCACTATGATTAAGTTTTTGTTGTGCACTTTTCTCATGCTGCAAAGTACTAAAACGTCAAAAAAATTATTCTGACTTCTATCAGCCCTTCTAGCATGCCATTCTTCTGGATTATCTCTTGTGCTGCTGAGTACTGCATGCTGAATACTCTTTTGAAGTGCCATCCAAGAGGTGAGAATGGTTACCTTGCTATTTTCTTCTTCCTGACTTATCTTTGTACTTTGGGTCTGATTATCTTCTTCATTGGAAGTGCTGTTACAAAATAACAGAGGAACATTGTCAAGTTTTCATATTATTATTTTGTTTCAAAGATCTGCCCTATCTAGTTCTAACCTATCTCCTGAAGCCATCAAGCTAAGCTTATCAAATGGTTCTCCCATTTTCCTAGGAATAAATACCCATGCACATTTAGTGATGGAATTCTTTGTCCTATTTGACCCTAGATTTTTGTGGCAATTCATATATTACAGGCAAAACTGGCACTGGAGTTATAGAAAGTTTGATTTGTCATTGTTCTGGTAGATATTCTTTACAATCTAATACCTTGTGGGATCATTATTTATTTTCGTTTTCATTACATTTCCTTTCATGTTAGCAGTGCTGTGTTACGATCTACATTTTTTTCTGAAATCTTCTTCAGGGATGTAATTACCTTGATGTTTTGATACTTTTGAGTATTTCTTTAAGGACCCTTTTAAGATGTTAACACATAAGTTCACCACTCTATGTTTTTTAACTGCCTCACAAACAAAAAATACATCATATATCTGCTGTTCAGTTCCTCTTCTCTAAAGTACCTTGTACTATTCTGCTGATGCATGCAGCGTATTCATGCCAGGTGGTTTGCACTCTGACATATTATGACCATCTTCCTTAGCCTTACACTTGTCTGGTGTGCTTGATGAAACTGATACCCACTGCAAGCTTGTCACGTCAATGTCTTTGCTGTACTTTTTCTTGGAATAATATTCATAACATGTTATAATGAACTTTTCTCTCCCTTCTGTCTTCATCTGTTCTTCAGATGTCTTACGTATACCTCTGCTCTGTTTTGGAAGCAAGTTTTGTCCATGGTATTATTATTACTTATTTATTTATTATTATCATTATTATTATTTATTATTATTATTATTATTATTAATGCTTTGGGGTTTGATCACCCTTCCTTAATTCATACTAATATGTGAAATCTGTATGGCCAGGTTAGTAAATGTCACAATAAGCCCTGGTTCCCTCTATAAAAAGATTTTCTTACCATGGACTGTATTTCTGCTCCTGTGGGCTTAATTTTAGACACTTGTGCTCTGAAGAGATTGCTGCTATTTGTCCACAAGGATATAAAACTCAAAAATTAACTCAATTACTTTCTTCCATTTAGATCATTTCTCTTTAGGGGCTTGAGATTTCCAATTTCATAACAGCCACCTTTGGTGTCATTTTACATTCATTACAAATTTTGTCAGTTTGGACTCTTTCTCTTCTCTCTTTCTCCCTCTCTCTCTCTCTCTCTCTTTTTTTTTTTTTAATAAGCTTTCTCACACAAATATTGTCTTCCACAAGGCAAAATAAACCATATAAGCATTTTTTTTTTTTTTCTTCCTTAAGTTTTTCAAATCAAGTTATTTTTTAACATTAAAGAGGCGGTTCACTTAGAAAACTCTGTATTAGAAGCAATTATAGAATGTAGTTTGGCTTTCTCAAGGATCACCAACATGTCTATATCAAACAGAGTTTTTCAAATGAAGATCAGACTTATAAGAACAAGAGGTTTTGGGAAATTGAAACACTGATTGTCTCAGAGAAAGGGAATTATCCAGGTGATTCTCAAAATGAGCCAAAGTAAATAAGGAGATGGGATGGGTAAGTGTTAGTGAAGAATTGAAGGGAAACAATAAAAATAAATAAATAAATAAATAAATAAATAAGTGAGGTAAGGAAGAAAAAGAAAGAATATACCAGAATTAAAGAAGAAAGCTATTCATATTTTCTGGGTACTCTTAGTATAACCAAAAATAGTCCCACAAAGGAGAAACTATATAATCTGGTGTAATTTACAAGCTGAACAAGGCTGCTTTAAAAGCTTAGATTCCACTGTAGCAATTTCCTGCCATTATATTTCCAATTTCTTACTGAAATATCTCTTTATTTCACTTTTAAATACATAAAGAAAAAAAGACCTATTCAGCATTACCTTGTAGGTTGTAAGTTGTACTGTGTTTGATGCTTTCTTCCCAAATGATTTTACATACATGATCAAGTGGTCTGAGAGTATTAAGCCCAGCATTTTGCTTAACTCCCAAATTGTCTAGTCAAATATACCCATCACAAGGTAAAAGAAACCTGAAATACTACATTTTTTTCAATAAGTCAAATCCAAAGAAATTGGGACTTCTTTGCCCACTTCTGGGAGCATTTATCTAGCAGAGGTTATAACTTCCATTATGACAAGTGATTATTTTTAAAGTCCTACACAAAATAGCTCATACGTCATAGAATCATGAAAATTTTGGAGTTACAATCTGTCAATGAAATCTGGGAGCAGCTAGTGAACTCTTCCATTTTCAGCATTTCTTTCAGAATAATAGAATAAGGTTTCAGGCAGATACAATAACAGATGACAGTTAAACATGCTTCAGATTTAATCCAGCACTATGGAATCAAAATCCATTTTATAATATCATTCCTGCTGTCCAGTCATTTCTTTTCAATTAAGATTTTTTCAAGGGAAGTCTGCATCCTTACATAGAAAAAATAGTTAGCTGTCCTCTATCTTTAATGCCTTGTTGGATCATGATCTTTGTTTATTCATTAATCCTCAGATTTTACCATTGTGATAAATTTTTAATCCACCATTATCTGAGCAAGACTAAAGGCCAATAGTTTCTCTACTTCATAAGCGACAAAAATGTCTAAGTGCTTCAGAGCAGTGCATTTATTAACTCCATTTGATTTCCACTATCCTGTAAGAATTTATTTTTTATTTATTTATTAGTTTTTTTTTTTTTTTTCCACAAGGCTGGGCTTTTCAGGAATTATGTATCAATAAATAAATAGTCACATTCCACTCCCACCAATCCCCCTGGGCTTGAGGAGTTGCATATAATCTCACTGTAATAACGGAATTTCAAAACATTGTTATTATATACCCTGTTTTCTTTTTCTCCTTAGGACACATGAAATTTCCCCTTCTTGATTGTAGTCATTGTGTTAGGGTGAGAGCCAGAGCACAAGCAAGAGGCTGCCCAATAAAGTATGATCCTTTCTCTATCATTCTCACTGTCAAGAATATCTGAGATGAGTGCCTTGGCTTTGTCTTGCAGAATAAATAACAACTGCATTCTTTTTTAAGGGCATATTTTCAATTACTTTTCCCAGGTGTTATTAGAGTGAGATTTCTGGCTCTTCTCACTGAGGAAGAGCCAGAAGAAAGAGAAAACCCCTAGAATTATGAGTGTGAAATTGTAAGTTATTGAGCAAACAAACACAAGGCACTGCAGCTTTATTGCATGAGAGTTAGCCAGAGAATGAAGCTTTGAGAGGGATAATTTGTGGAAATGCCAAGTAGTAACATTCTCTACATTCATGACCTTATCCAAATTTTAGCCCTGGCAGCAGCTTCTGTGAAGGACTCAAACCCCAGCTCAGATTCATCAAGTTTAAAATCAGTGTATCAGCAGGAACAAATCAGCATCCTTTCTTCTATCACGAGTCTTTTCATTCTCCTTGCTTAATTATCCTGATTGTTGCAGAGGATTAAAACTATTCTTATGTCAAGATTAAGTTTTAATAACTGCAATTTGACCATTCTTTGAATACCACCAAATATGATGCCTTTTTTTTTTTTTCCCAAGGGCAATTGACTGCCTTACTACCATACTGTATCATGTCCAATTACTCACACAGCAGACAGCTCTACATGACTTCAGCAAGGATTAAAACATATTAAACAACATCTAACAATTTCTATTACTTTTCAATTTGCCAGGTGTAACAAAAAAATGCAGACCTATGGGTACAGTGTAAGAAGTGTTGGTCAAACTATGACTCCGCAGCCTTGCTTGGTGTTTTTTGGGTTGTCATAAAGGACCAGGGATGACAGATATTTATATATATATATATTTTTTTTTTCCCCTTCAGGTATATTTCAATTCCCATTGTTGTCTTTTTGTTTGTTTGTTTGTTTGTTTGTTTTTGTTATTGTTTGTTTTGTTGTTGTTGGTTTGGGTTTTGGTTTTGGTTTTTGGTTTGTTTTGGTTTGTTTGGTTTGTTTTGTTTTTTCCCCTGGCATCAGTTTAATGCATGATGAACAGTGAGCTGAAAAATAAACATGGGCAAGAAGAGAAACAGAAGAAAAATGAGAGAATTAAAATGTAGAAGAACCTAGAGGGGAAAAAGTGAAAAGATAAGATGGTAATTGAAAGAACAGAAAACAAAGAAAGATCAGAAATAAAAATAATGTAAAGGGAATATTTTAGGTCTGTGAAAAACATTACTGAGTAAACAGTAAATAAATTTGGCTCACCCTGACTGAGCTCCCCAGTGTGGTGAGATATCTTTACTGGATTGTGCATGAACTGCAGGTACACAGGAATATAACATCACGAGGATGTTATCACATTCCAAAGCTCTCTTTTATTTAGACTTCACGTGTCATGTCTCCATTGGCAGTGACAAATTAAATTGTTCTAATAATAATCACAGTCATTTGTCAGCCTGCACTCTGTACAGCAGTTATTTGTAGGTGTGTCTACATGCCACACCCTTTACTAAGGGTCTTCATTTATTTCCTGTAAAATTAATGTAAAGCACATTTTGAAAGAAAAATATGAAAATACCAAAATGGTAAATATACATGTTTTCTTGTATGTATGTAAAGATATCTGTAATCAAGGATGTGTGCTCATATATGAGTGCAAAGGTACCTGTTTTTCTCATCCCTTTTTCCCATTAGATGCCTGTTTGCATGACACTTTCTTCTTGCAGCTGTTTCCTTCTCTTCCTTGTATTCTTCCAACCTCTGGTCATACTGCCTCTTTCAAATACTCTCCTCAAATATTCTTACTTCTTTGGATAATATTGTGAATGCTTTTAAGTGTTTGTGTTTGTTTTTTTTTTTCTTTTTCTTTTTTTTTTTTTTTTTTAAACAAGGAATAGATACAGTCTTGAAGGCATGGTGCAGTATCAACATAGACATACATCCAGTCTAGAATTTTGTGTTCCAGAACTTTTGAATTCCGTGGGCTCTTACTTATCATACTGATTAATTCTTACCTCCGAATTAGGTTCCACTTATCAGAATGACCCTCTTTGAAGATGCAATTTGTGAGGATTTTATCAGTTAGTAGGTTTAGAAAATAGACTAGATAGAGAGCAAAGATTTTGTAGTCTATGTTGTGAAAAATTCTCCATATATGTGAGCACTGCCCTCTGGGCCTATACTTGGCCTATAAATAAAAGGATATGTTGCATGACAGTCTCTGTTTCTCAGTTAGGATCTCACTAAGATAAAAACATTTCAGCAGAATGCATTACAAGGAAAAACAACCTAAATGCATATGGTATTTCTTTCTTTTCCAAGAAATTAGTATCTTAGTCAGCAATGTCACTAAACGTGAATTTTGATTGGCATTAAGCACAATGTTGCAGACATAAAACTGTGTTGAATGAATATTTTGTTTGGGTTGCATTTAAGTAAACATAACATGCTGTTATTTTGTGATTTATCAAAAGTTCTGTGCAAAATCGTTTACTCGATTAATTCAATATTTATCACAATAAGGTAATTATGAACTTATTAAACATAATTTATTCATGGAAACAGATTTACATGGAATTTTATTTCCTTTGATGGAGACCCTACTCAGATATTTATTTTTATTTTTATTATTATTCTTCTCTGGAGGTAAATTGTGCTCTGCATTGTTATTTTTATACTACATCTCTGGTAACCGCATTGAGAGGACCTACACTTCCGGCTGATAGATTATTACAGGAAAAACAATGAACCACTTTCTGTAGTAATTCCTTTTTATATAGAACTCATAGATTGTTTAAGAAAAGTATTGATCTTAAAATTGAGTCATCATCATTTTTACCTACTGCTTTTCTTTCATAAACTATTTGAAACAGCTAACAAGTTGTGTATGCATGCTAACAAGTTATCAGATGCAAAAAATATATCAGTTGCTCAGTGTGACTCTCAGTGGAACCGCAAAAATTAAATAAATTCAGAAGTGACATTTACTAGCATTACTCCATAAAATGGACTTTATTCAGAAAAGAACAGCTAAATCAGATCCTGAGTTTAATTAAATAATCTTCTTATAATTATTCTCTTCATCATGAATAGAAATATTCATGACTAAGGTAATCTTATTAGAAAAATCAGTTTAACTTCTAAAAAGAATATCGTGAAGTCTTTGACTGCATCTCAGCTATTTTAAGAAAAGGAAGATAAAAATGTATAATTTTAGTGAATGAAAAAAATCTAAACAAACTTCCTGGAATGACTGACTATAAAACAGTTGTGCTTTATCCTTCATCATTATAGTTTGGTGAGCTGGTGATTTTGGAGACTAAGATAGAATATGTTTCATAGTGTAAAGGTCATCTCAATGTATTCTGAATGTAGATTTTGCTGTTTTGCATCTGGTTCCTGACCACCTGTGAGGGATGAGCTGTGAGAATTAGTGAGCAACACTATGTTGCATGTGTATGGAATTAATTGGTTAATACTGTACAGGAAGCCTGAGGCAGGTATGTGTTTTGTTTTGTTTTGTTTTGTTTAGCTAATTGCTGAAAGCAACTTATGAAGGTTGCTTTCAGCAATTTAGCAGGTTTCCTTCAAGAAAAATGGAAAACATTTTCACCCTATGCTGTGTTTCCTGTGCAAGTTCAGTGTTTCAGTCTAAAACCCTGTGATACAAACAGATACCTTGACAATAATAGATTATTTTAGGGCCAGGAAGAAATCATTTGCTCACACTTTGAAGAAGCTGGTGATGTTTCTCTCCTGAAATCAATCTGTGTTCTGTAAATAAATTGTTAATAAACACGCCTGCCTATTGGCATCAGCCAGAGAAACAGATAAAATCCCCAGCCAATTACTACGCTGTTCTAGGAATCAGGTAGTTGGCTGATTTGCAGTCAGATACACAGACTTTCTATCCTTTGGGGGTTCTCTGTGGGAGTGCTTTCTGAACTGCATACATATCACCCTATCAAGACAAAAAGGAAACAAACGAAATAAACAGACAAAAGAAAAAGCACCTGCAAGGATCTAGCTCACACAATGTCAAAGGAAAAGGCTCAAGGTGCAAAACATTCATGCTCACTTTCCTGAGAGACACAGAATTTGCTGCTACTAAACCAAGTCTGTCAAAAAAGGACAGCTCATGAAAGTGCCATAAGGGAAAAAACAAGTCTCTGATGGCTCTCCCCAGATAGTTGAAGCAACATGTTAAATTTCATGATTTCTATTGACAGAAGTTTACATAATGCTTTGTAGATAGCGTTGCCAGCTGAACCTTTTATATGTGAAGATAGTGGATTAATAGGAAAAAGCTTTTGTTGTCCCTGAAATGGCTTTGCTTATGAGGACACAATTGTGTGGTGAAATTACATCGCAAAAGCTGGAATCTAGCTTGCTGGATGTCTTTATAGATAGTTTTGTAAGAAAACCAAGCTTTCTTCCTAAATAATTTTTCACAGGTTACAAGCTCCTGTGGAAGTCGTGTATAAATACATTTTATTTTGTTACTGTACTGGGAGAATGATTCATTATGAATCATTTATTAAATGAGTTTAGCCTATTTTTCTGTCTGCAGAATGTCTACAAACATATCACAACTTCCTTGCTTAAATTTGTTATTCTAAATTATTTGACGAGTCTTTTTTTTTGTGTGAGTTTGTTTACTCTATGGGTTGTGATGCAGATTCTGAAATTATAACTTTCTTACCAATTTTTGACTGGTTGCCTAAATCTGGCAACATTGTTTTGTTTCCCTGGTTGTCAGAGTGCTCACCCTATGTGGGACAAGTCCCACAAGTACACTGCTGCATCTGAAGTCAAACATGTAGCTCCATCCACACGTGATCAGTGCTCTAGAACAGAAGCAGAAATCTGCTATGAAGGCATATGGTCAGAATTTTTATTATTTATTTATTTATTTATTACTTTAGTGATTTTTTTCTAAATACCATTTTCATCTTTATTTATTACAGGTAAGAAGACTGGAAACCCTCTTACACAAAAATCTGGATACTATAATTTATTCATTAGAAGCTTAAAGTCTTTGTTGTTGCAAAACTTTGTGAAATTGACTATGCCAATAATCTCGTAGCCAATTAGGTCTAAGAGTCAGATATACATTCTTGGGTGAAACAATAAAGGCAAAGGGTTTCCACCTAGATACGAAGTTTCTTAGGTGCGTAGTTCAAGCAAATGCTAAGAGATGATGATTCATATCATCTCTTAGATCAGTGGGAACATGTAGGATTTCCAATGTCTGCCAAGACCCTTACCTTTGTAACAGTGTTATTTAATTATTAGTTAAGAAATAATATTTCCAGTAACCTAAAGCAAAAGATAGTATTCTGAATAAATTAGAATTCTGTATTCACCATTTAAAATATAGCTTTAAAAGAATATTTTATATATAATAATCCTGCATCTTCTTGCTGGGTGTGTCTAGAGCAGTTGGCATAACTGCATTCAGAGTTCTCCTATCTGATTTCTGTAGAACTGTTCCCAGAGACTGCTAAGAGATGTATACAATGGCTAGTGAAACTTAAAGGCTAAGAATCAAATCCCATTCTTACCATTTTCATACTGATATACCACTATTGATTTTAGTGGATATAATTTAAATGAGAATCTCATTTATTTTTTCAGTGCAAACTTTAACTTTACTCACTCATGCAAAAAGGATATTTACCCCAGAGGAGGAAGACTTTGGGGAAGAGGTAGAGAAAAAAAAAATCCTCTATCACTATGAGATGTTTATCCATTGTCTTATCAGAGATTAAGCTAAAATGGCCTTCACATCCTGAACGTTAATATTTTAAAACTAACAAAAGCTAATGTGAAACAGAGAGAAAATGTTTTTCCTGAAGTACTGAGTGAATTATAACATGAAAGGAATGGGAACAATCAGTTGATTTCTAGCCAGGGATTTAAAATTTAAGCATACAATTAAATTGTGTTGGTTTACAGATATCATTTGCACTTTCTCTTCAGGAGAAGGAGGGCTGGCAGAAAAGCAGGCCTAGGAGTATTATCCTCAGTTGATAATAAGCATAGGTTGCCCCAAGGAGAAAACGGAAATTAAAAATATAGCATAAGTTAGAGCTGGTATATACTGCTGACGGAGAATTAGGCAATGACAGGCAGCATCTCCAGGGGAGATGTCAGTGGTTCCACTAAGCTTTTCTAGCAGGTGTCACGGTCAGATAGGGGTATCAAATAAGCTGGAGACAAGTTGGAGGAAAAACTGCAAAAGCTGCATAATTGAAGGGATGTATTTTTGTGTGCACATGTCCATGTGTATGTAATATCTTCGTTGTCTGTGCTGATTTAATAACTAACCTTTCTTTCTATATAACATCTTCTTCCAATAAGGAAATAACTTGCAACATATTTCCAAGACCTGTAGTGGGTTTGTTTCCTTGTGTTTTTGTTTGTTTGGTTGTTTGGTTGGTTTGTTTTGTTATTTTGATTTATTTTGTTTTTGTTTGTTTTGTTTTTTAATCAACACTGGAAGAAGCAGAATTAAACCAAGCACTTGGCTGTTCACTGACACCTTGTAGGATAGGTAGAAACACAGGGGAACATATTGTGTGTTTCACTGAATAAAAGCAGAGATGAGCACATGCACCAGCATGATCTTCCAAAACAACCTCAATATATCACTACTGTCGAGTCTAAACTGAAGGCAAAAAGATGATGATGTTTCAGTAACAGTGATGTCTAGTGTATATGGCTTCAAGGGATGGGTGTGTTCTATTTTTAGGCTCTACTCCTCATTTCCTAATTTTCTGTCATTGTAGTATAATTTTATTGTGTAGGTTTTATACTTCTTATTCCTCCATTACTTTGCCCTTTAGACACTATTTCGATTTGTGTTCTGCCTGACTGGATTCACAGTATCAGATGCCTCCTTGTCAGACAGTCAGTAGAGACTCTGGTTTTATTGCCCATAACAAATAACAGTTATCTTCCCTCTTTAAAGCCTATCTGTGACTTGGAGAGTGTACAAGTTCAACTGCACACTGTTGATGGAAGGCTGTAATACCAATGAGCAGATGAGACAATTAGACTGTAACCACTTGTATAAGGGATTTAGGGTCTCTTTACAGCCTCTGTGACTGTGAGCCATTAGTAGTATTTTATTGCTTTTCCTTGTGATGGAAGGACACACAAGTCAAAGGATAGCTTTTTGACTTTTTTTTTTCTGTTTGTTTTTACCATCTAATAGGGAAATTTAAAAAAAAAAAAAAGTATTTCTTGAACTTATCAACTACCTGTGATGTACCTGGGAAGCTACCCTCTTCTCGGAATGTATTCTGCAAGGAAATTAGTAGTTTATTGGTTCTTTTTCTTTTTGAGCAGTAAACAATTTTGTAATCCAGAAATCTGTGTTAAAATCTTTCCCTGAGACATTGTACTCATTGGCCTCCTTTCAGCTTTTCTGAGAAGACACACGTATATGTATGATACGGCGGGTCACGGACAAAAGTGTTTTGAACCAGTGCTGAACTCTGCTTTCACTAGCATGCTTCAGTATCTATGGACAGAAAACTGTTCAGATAGCTAGCTGTTTATTGACATATTGCAGAGAATTCACTTTCATTTTCTGCCTCATATAAGAATATTTCTAAATAAAGCAACAAAATTCCATGGGACACATGGGGTTCTTTGGCTCACAGGCTGCTCCAAGAAAAATCATACGTTTGAGGACTTTGAGATGCTTAGGCACTTAAAAAAAAGACAGCCTCACAAGCTACAGTACCATTTAATGTTATTTTTCCCTTTAATTTTTAGTCATCACAAACTCCAGAGTTCAAAGCTTGTTCAAGCCTTTCAGCTTGAAATGTTAAGAGCTTTACAAAGCAAACATGTTTTCATCCTCAAAGAATGACATTTGAAAAAAGTGTCTTAAAGGCTAATAGTACATTTAGATTTTTGCTTATATTTCTAGGCCAAATAACAAAGTATCATTTTTACTGCAATGTCAGAATACCAGTGCCTTAATTTATTTATTTTAGGGGCTAAAAAGAAGGTAATATAAGAATTTTACAGTAAAATAAGCAATCAGAAAGGTTGAAAACATGACATTGGAAAAAAAAATAAACCTATAATTGCCTATTATCTTACAACGAAAATTCTTATATGTTTTTACTTCTAATTACTGCAAGTAAACCTATTCATCTATTTCAAATAGCTGTGGTAGAGCATTGTAGTCTAATATCTCAGTAATTAATGTAATGCAAATTAGGAGACAGACAATTAGGATACTGAAAATAGAATGATGGGCCCAAAAATACTTATTTTAGGTTACGGTGGAAAAGCTTTCTTGCTTTTCATTAGTCAACTGTTTGTCCAGGGGTGGATGCCACCATCAAAAGGAAAAAGAAAAAGAAAAAGAAAAAAAAAAAAAGAAAAAGACATTATTTACTATTCATTGCTAGAAGTTACAAATTCACCAAGAAAGGAAAGTAAAAGTTAATCAGAAGTAAAGTTGCCTATTAATATCATTAATACCTTTAAAATATTTTTAAGGTTTAGAATGCTTTGATCAAAGTCTTGTTTCCAGGACAAAGAAAGCATCATCTCATGGGAACAGGTGATCAGTTTGAAGCAAGTATTCTCATCTGCTAAAGGGAGAAACAGACTGGAAAAAAAAGAACCAATTCTATAAATGAAGGGAACATCTGAGCCAAAATAAAAGGATGATCTTAAGGGACCCCAGTGCTTTTCATCCTGCACCACATAGGTGAGAGCTGGCATAAACTCCAATGCACTGGGAATCTTTAGGGTGGTGATGAGGCTCACACAGCATGCTCACAACCCTGGAATGTGTGAGAGCAGACCTGGGGCCTCTTCAGATATCTGCTTGGTAGAGTACCATGGGATAAAGTCCTGGTGGGAAGAAGGGACAAAGAAAACTCGTTAATATTCAAGGATCACCTCCTCCAAACTCAGAAGTGATGCACTCCAACAAAGGAAAACAAAAATGTCAGGAGGCCTGAACAAGAGGATCTTGGCCAAAATCAAACACAAAATAGAAGCCTACAGAGGGCAGAAGCAAGGCTACTGCAGAGGGCAACAATAAAGGTTTCTGCAAGTACCTCTGTGACAAAAGGAAGACTAGGGAAAATGTGGGCCATTTCGCGAAGGTAACAGTAGAACCAACACAGTGAAAAGGCTGAGGTACTGAATGCCTTCTTTGCCTCAGTCTTTATGAACAAGACTGATATTCAGGAATCACAGGTTTTAGAGGCCAGGCTGAAAGGCTGGATCAAGGAAAATGTATCTTCGCTGGAAGAGGATGAGGTCAGGAAATACTTCAGCAAACTGGACATTCACAAGTCCATGGGCCCTAATGGGATGCACCCACAAGTGCTGAGAGCTAGCAAATGTGATTGCAAGGCCACTCTCAATAACCTTTGCTAGATCATGGCAACTGGGAGAGATGCCTGAAGACAGAAGGAAAGCAAATGATACCCCTATTTTCAAAAAGGGCAAGAAGGAGGACCCAGAGAAATACAGGCTGGTCAGCTTCACCTAAATCCCTGGGAAGGTGATAGAACAGCTATTCCTATAAACTATTTCCAGGCCCATGAATAAGAAGAAAATCATCAGGAGTAGTCAGCATGGATTCAGCAAGGGGAAGTCATACCTGACCAAGAAAATAAGCTTCTATAATGCAATGAACAGCCTGATAGATGAGGGGGAAGCTGTGGATATTGTCTTCTTGGATTTCAGTAACTCTTTAAGGGTATTTTTCTTAGAGCACAAGAACTCTCCTACTCCCTGTACAAGAAAGTGAGCAAGGAAGGCAGGAAACTAGTATGGCTGAGCAAGGACCTGTTGGTCAAACTGAGGCACAAGATGGAAATACAGAGGCAGTGGAAGCAGGAACATGTAGCCTGGGAAGAGTACAAGGATGCTGTCCAGATGTGCAGGGATGGGATCAGGAAAGCCAAGGCACAGATGGAACTGAGCTTGTCAAGGGATACAAGGAATAACAAGAAACAGGCGCATTGTCTAGAAAAGAAAAGCGAAGGAGAGTGTACCCCTTCTGATGGATGAGAAAGGTGAACTGGTAACAACAGACATGGAAAAGGCTGAGGTACTCAGCAATTTCTTTGCCCCAGTCTTCACTGCCAGTCAGGCTTCCAACATCTCTCATTTTCCTGAACCTAAAGATGGGAGCAAAGTCCCACCCACTGTAAGCAAAGAGCGGGTTCGAGATGACCTAATGAAACTGAACAGGTACAAGTCTATGGGGCCCGATGACATGCATCCTAGGGTCCTGAGGGAACTGGTTGGTGTAGTTGCAAAGCCTCTCTCCGTCATATTTGAAAAGTTCTGGCAGTCAGGTGAAGTCCCTGGTGACTGGAAAAAGAGAAACATCACTCCCATTTTTAAAAAGGGTAGAAAGGGGAACTACAGATATTAGGTGAGCCTCAGCTCTGTGCCTGGCAAGATCATGGAACAGATCCTCCTGGCAGCAATGTCAAGGCACATGCAAAACAAAGAGGTGACCTGAGACAGCCAGCATGGTTTCACTAAGGGCAAATCATGCCTGACCAACCTGGTGGACTTCTATGATGGAGTGTCTTTATCAGTTGGCAAGGGAAGACCGACCAATGTTATCTTCCTGCATTTCTGCAAAGCCTTTGACGTGGTACGACATGACATCTTGATTTCCAAGTTGGAGAGAGGTGGATTTCAAGGGTAGACTATCTGCTTGCACCAGATGACCTCCAGAGGTCACTTCCAACCTTAACCATTCTGTGATTCTGTGATTTTCAACATCTCCTTAGGCAGACTTCCCTGCCTTTCAGCTGAAGGTGAAGACATCTTCAGCTCTTTTAGAAACTCCCTTGCATAGCAAACCACATAACCAAATTTGGGGATCAGTTGGTACTCAGGGTGTCCAAGTCACTGACTCCAGTACGCCTACTGATTTCTGCATTAGTACAAGGCATTATAATCTTTCAGTTGTGCCAAAAGACAGCAGTAAGTTGCTACTCTGCAGATCCACTCATAATATGTACAACTGATGATGAAGTAAAATTAAAATGATTGTCGTAATTTCACACCAGCTGATGACCTATTTCTTATGATTTTAGAACAAAAGTGAATTAGATGAAAAACAAATGAGACCTTGTAGACTTAAGGGATGCATTCTCAATATGTATAATAAATTATGGAGTACTTGGAGAAGATGAACAGCAGTAAGTGCTTATTTGGGGTGCTTTAATGAAAAAAAAAATGTTGCTAGTAATGGTATCTCACAACAGTGAATATTCTAACCCATGCTTCAGGGATTGAAATGGCAAATAAACTTGGGATGTGTTTTGCTATGATATTTGCTTTCAAAAGAAACAGAACCAATGCTTGATGACAGGTGAACATTATTTAGATGGTGTACTGAAAGAAAGAGTTCACAGTAAGAAACTAGAGAAACCTGTCCCTATGGAGATCAGGGATGTCTGATAAGAAAGACAGGAGATGGGATCTTTTTTCAAAGCATCCATTCACAGTCAGATTTATATATATCTGCAGGGAAAAAGAATAGCAATGCAATATTAACTATTTTTCTGCCTCTTGGTAGGATCAGCTATAGCTATGTTATTCCAGAAATATAATTTCTTAAGCTGTACAATGGATATTCTACAGTACTCCTAGGCCTTCTGTGTTAGTAATTAGTTTTGTCTTATTTTTTTTTCTAGTCTGCAACTTGAATTTTTCTTGTTCTACTATAAGACTATCTTACTTTCCTATACACAATAGACCTGAAGGGTATATTTTTCCCCTTCATCCTTACATATCTGAGGACCTTTTTCATATTTCCCTTTCCAGTTAGTAATCTTATGCCTTTCACTCTTTACCTACAAGTCATTTTGTAGACTTCTGATTATTATTGTCAGTTGTTTTATTTTTCTGAAATTCAGCATACTAAATATCTTATACTGCTCCAGTGCAAACACATTAAAAAAAATTCATAGATTTTACAAATGACATTCATGTTTATGTCCTCAAGGCTGACATACCCTATTCCACCACTTCATGTCATTGCTAATTCCCACCCAGGCTGTGTTCTGCTATAATGCATAAATCCTCCTCTGGAGACCTGATACGTAGACCACCATTCAAAACAGTGTATTCACTGCAGCTCATCATTTCTTGTACTTGGTACTTCTTGAATGAAAATCTTCTTAGTTCATTTTTTGCCAGTTCTTAGGGTCATGTATAAATCTTTTCTTTTCCTCTTAGATTGCCTGTTAACACAATCACCCTGGCACCAATAGTAAACTTTGCAATTACCATGTCTGTTAAAAAAATGAATGAAAACAATGACAAGTTCCACTATCTTCAGAGAATGACTGAGATGTGACATGCAGTTGATCATACAATATTGATATAACAAAATTCTGTGAATAAAAGAACACATAGTGATAATTGCGTGACTATATTTCCTTGAATATAATTTTACAACTGCTTGTGTACCTACATTATGAAAGTTCTATCTAAATCACACTTCCTTGTTTATAAGACTGTCAGAAAAACAGTGTGAAACCTCAGAAAAGGGGAAAAAAAAATCACATTTATTGTTCTTTCTCTCCAGAAGGTCTCTAACCTGTGATAAAAATAAGTTAGGGTAGTTTCAGATGTTTTACTCATTATAAATATATGCTGTCTTTTATTCTTCTCTTTTTTATACTGTTTACAAATTTATTGGGGGGGGAGGGTGTTTGTTTTGCTTTGCTTTCAATAAAATTCAGGTTAGGCTGACTGCTGTATAAATCCATCATTCTTTTTTTATCCTCTTAAAGACAGAAGAATGGGCCAGATGCTGACAGACTTCATCATGCTCTGGTGAAGAACTGATGTTCCTTATTGACCAGGTGTGTCTCCAGATCTTGAGCTTTAAAAAGGAACACTAGGCACAAACTGTTGCATATGACTCATACATTGATATGTATGATTATTGTAATGTGATAATGCATTTGGGTTTTTCAGGTTTGTTTATTTTTGTTTGTTTGTTTTCTTTTCCAGATATCTGGAATGTCTTGAAAAATGGAATAAAAAATGGAATAAAGTCCCACAGTTTTCAAATTTTTATTCTTTAAGCATATGAATTAATGTTAAAAGAAGTTTTAGCATTTATAGTTCTTCCTTAGAGAATAGCCACTACAATGAAAGAGTTTTGCTATCAACTAAGAATTGGGAAAGATTTCAGGTTTAAAAGCAGAGGGCAGAACTTTCAATATTGGCTTTTAGATTTTAAGAATAAAGTTTTGTACTCTTCAACGTAGACTTGGGACTTTGAAAACTGGACTTCTGAGAAAACTTTAGATATATAACCTGGCAGGGTTTTTAAGTAAAATGGTTCCAAGAAGGCACAAACTAATGGAACTTCCATGTTTTCTGAAATTTGCCTAAGGCATGAAGTTATCATGAAACTATCATTTTTACTTTAAAGGTAATGTGTAAAAGTACTTTTTTTTTTTTTTTTAATATAAAAACATGCCTGGAGTGGAAAAAATAATGGAAATTTCATACCATGCAGAATTTGGAAATTCTCCTTTTTTTTTTTCTTTTTTTTTTTTTTGATTTAGGAAATCAAAAACTGTGAAAACAAACTTTCATTCCTTTCCTCCTTAAAAGTCCTTTTTTAAACAAACCAGTTGTAATTTACTTTTATATTATATGAATAAAAATAGATTAAAAGTTGTTCTAAGAGAAAACAATCAAATAGTTTTTTGTGTGTTTGTATGTGTGTGTTTTATTTTTAATTTTTTTAAATGCTGAAATAAGTAAATTTCATTAATTGGACTGTATTTCCTTCTTTTTCTTGAAAATGTATTTGGTTAAATTGACCTTGTTCTTTGAATGAGTTTGAGACATTTAAACTTTACTTTTTGTAAGGACAACCAGCTCTTTTCTTAACTGTTCTAATCATATCTTCCAACATAATAACATAACAACCAACATAATAATTTTGCAGCACTGCAAAGATAGTATTTTGGAAACTAAAGATGGACTGAAAATCAAATTGGAGACTCTGCATTAGAATTTTAATGTAGTGTCAAAATTGCCAGAAATGCAACTTTCTTTAACATAGGGAAGGATGCAAGAAGTCAAAGCAGAATTTTCAGACTGCTGTAGGAGACTTACAGCACTATTGAATTTGGAATGTTTGATAAATAATACATTTAAAAATAATTGTGAAGAAAACAAAATCATTCCTGTACATTCACAGAGCATAATCATAGCAAAAAGAAAACTAATTTATTTAAAAAATAAAATAAAATAAAATCAGGGAAACTCCTGCTTACTATAAGCAAGAAATCAGAATTTAAATTAAAATTAAAGAACAGTTAAAACATAATATAATCTTATTAAGCATTTATTGTTTAGAGTTCTTAATCAACAGGAGAGGATAGCTGAAGAATTCATTTGGGGAAGACACTATAAGACCTAAAGAAAAAAGGATTGTGTCAACTACAGCCACCAGAGAATCACGGCAGATTCTATCCTGAAAACCAAAAGGATAAATAAATATATAAATATATAAATAAATAAAGTATTTCTTAGTTAAATTGCTAAAATTTACATTAGGATTTATATTTGCAAAGTGAGGCTTAGAATATATCTTAACCTATGCCACTGGATATATGTATGTTTGGTATTCGAAAACCAAAATGTGCCAGATTCATTACATGGAATTAACGACCTGTTACAGTTTTCAACAACTTGATATTGTTCTGAGAGTCAGAAAGAAGTGTCTGTGACATCAAATTCCAAATTGTATGCTCCAAAATGTTTCATTTCCACATCATTATCAGATTAGATCTCTGAATACAAAAGGATTTTGAATAAAAGACCAGCACTTCCACTAAAAAAAAAAAAAAAGATAGTGTGAAAAGACCTTCCAGTTTTGCAGTATAAAAAGCAACCACCTCACTACACATCCATGTATAGTAGTTATTCTATTTACACTATTAGGATAGAAAGCTTTGACAATGGTCTAAGAAAAATGGTATATTAAAAAAACATTGTTTACTTTTCTCATCTCTTTTATTTTATCAGTATATTGGAATTTAACAAAATAATATACTACAGCCACAGCTTGAGATAGATGTTTCTGATATATACATATATTGGATTCCAAATTCACTTCTAGAACAGGTCAGATGATCTCTCTGGAGGATACAGATGCCATTGAGGCTACTTCTCATTACTTCTTATGAGGTAGTCTACAAGTGAGTTTATATTCAATCTTAACTGTAGCACTCACATTTTAGCTTTTTACCAGTTCAAGAAAGGCAGGAAAGAAAAAAAAAATCTTAGAGTAATTTTACCTGCTTTTCCTGTAAGACAAACATTTTTTTCTTATTTTTTTCTCTTTTCTGTGGAAAGACAGATTTGTGCTTGATAAAACATTTCCTGACTGTAAGAAAATACAATTTGTGTTGAAAGGTAAAAGATTAACTCCACTAGCTGTGACAGTCTGCAGCTTGCCAAATCTCAGTCTGGAGATTCAGACCTACTCCGGAGAGAGAAGATCAGTGTGGTCATATCATCCTGGAGCTGTACAGCTATCCCCCTCGTAAGAAATTACATTTGTGATCTAAAATCTGTCTTCTTTTTAATATTTGTGTCCATTTCATTTTTTTCTGAAAATAAATGAACAAAAAAGACACAACCATTGACCTCACAATGTGTGATGAAGCAGTTCAGATAGGGATAGTGGCGAGGATCTGTCTCCTTCACAAAGCATTTAGCTGAAGTCATCAAGGTCTTTTTTTCACTCAATAATGCTCTTGAGAATAGATTTTGTCAGGAGATTTTCATTATGGCTTCAAACAGATCAAAGTATCGAAACAAAAGACTTCTTCATAATACAACCTTCTATTATCTTCCTACGCTGCAGGAAGTAGAAAGCAGAGATGCACAGAATTTAGTGGATTGTGTCAGAGGGGTTATGTAAATATTTCCTTAATAGCTATGTGTCATGCATTTTTTTGTAAATATTTGTTTGAATTTCAGTGTGACTTGGCGAGTACCCTCTCAGCTGTAACAACTTGTTTTGAGAAAATATTTATGTGAACTTTGCAAACCAAATGCCTGTTGTGCAGCTCAACTTCACACTTTTTTCTTGGCCAGCCCCATGAATAAGAAATATAGTGTTGCCCGCAACAAGGACTGGCTTGCCTTTTTTTTCAAGTATTTCTGAAAAATAGTTTGTGCTGGAAATGTTAGTGACACAAAGGTAGGTAGATTGTGAAAAATAAACATGAAAAAATATGAAATCTCAGACAATTTATTTTACATGACATTAACCCTCTCTGTCATTATGTAAGCTGGAATTAAAATACTTTTTGTTAGATTACTTAGATTATAAATAGTAATAGTCTGGGACTCTCTTTAGTGTAGTGCTTAGAAATGACCTAGGCCCCAGGACACAGGCCCTGCTTTGTCCTTCAAGTATTAGGTACTCATAAATGAGTATTATCCAGCAGAGTAAACCCACAGCACAGTAGCGATTCCTTTTGGTTTTACACAGAAAATTCAAAACACATGAAATCTAGTTTCCTGGGACATTATTTTCTGTCAGTTCCATGTATTTGCGCATCAACAAAGTCAGCTATTTGACGTAACGGAAGAGATTTAGGGCACCTACAAGACTGAACAGATCTGATGTAGCCAAGATGCATTAATTATCTGATCTGACTCAGAAAAGTCTTACTATCTTTTCCATGTTTTGTAAGTAACTACTGAACACAGGGGGAAAAGTATAAATAAATATATATATACATACATACATATCTATTTCCACATGGAGACTCAATCAGCTGAATAGCCATGATATGTTATTCATATATTCATAATATGCACAAATGCACAACAATTTAACTTTCTTCACTTTGCAAATTATCTGGGTGCAGGTTCTGAATTTCACAAATATGTTTTGCTATTTACAATTCTTCAGTAAATACCTTGTGTCAATAAATTTTGACTTATGATTCATCCATGAGATGATCATTGATAATATTCATTATTTATAGTATATAATTTGTCCTCTAAATTACATGGCATTATTTATGTTCCCTGAATAGGTGATTTATAAATAGCTGTATACACAAAATTAATTGCATTTTCCTTTATCAGATTAACTGTGAACTCTCCCAGTTGTTCAAATCTATCATCCAAGTAATGAGAACAACCTGTGAATTGAGCTGCTGATCCCCACATTTTCAACAAAATCAATGGTGTCTTTGTTGTTGATTTTCTTATTTTAAATTGTTGAAAACAAGCATTTATGTGTTGGAATATAGGTAAGTTACTGAATGGGAGAAATTGCAAACAAAATAGTATGACGTATTACAAGTCCTATTTTTACAGAACCAGTAATGGGATTCTTCTGCTGAGAAATGTGAAAATATTGTAGGGGAAAAAATACAGGGTAATTGGAATCAAGCTTAACATTTTCAGGTGTTATGGTATTCACATGAGAAGACATATTTCTCCTCTTGATTTATTTTGAGAAAGACATTTTCCTTTTCAAAGCATGAAGCATTTTACAAACAAAGAGAAGGGAAGGGATGAAGAGGGCCAAAAATTATTTGGGAGGAAATTAAAAATCACATTACAACAAAACCTCCAAATTACAGTTTTCTTTTCAGTGCCTTCTATAACAGGAGTGGTAAAAAGCAGTGCACAGAACAGCAGGATGTAATTCAAAAGCCACTGGTCCTGGTGATAGTAATGTCCCTGAAACAATGGAAGGAGGTGGCACAGCTGTAGCTTTTCCTTCTGACTTGCATTTTACCAAGGTGTTTAGAGCAGTAGTGGCATCTGGGCCCTCCAGCTCAACTGCACAACACAGTAGGGGTTGGATTAAAAAAAAAAAAAAAAAAAAAAGAGAGAGAGAGAGAGAAAAAGAAATGGGAAGCAATGTACTTGGTTGGAGTCACACATCTGCCTGGCACTTAAAAACCATTGAAAGTGCCGTGAGTCTACTTCTTTGGGATTTTTTTAAATAATAAGTAGAGAGGATTCCTTGCTGAGAGATTGCAGCTGGGCAGGAAGAAAAAAAAACAAGAGGTAGATCTCTCCCATCAGTCACAATCAAGAAGAAAAAATATTCTCCACTAATATGGGCAGACACTGGTACAAAAGATGGGAAAAGCATTGCCATCCTTGGACTGTTCATATTCTCCAAGACACTGGAGTGAACAGCACTGTCCCAAATACAGGAATCAACTCTGCCTGTGCCTTCCTTTGTTCCCAGCAGTACAGAGATTATCAGATGATGAAGCTGTGTTTTAAGAGGATTAATCTTTTCCCTCACATGTTTAATGCCTGGTTTTGGGAAAGCACCAATGGGCAATTATGTGCTTTCTTATGACAGGCAAATAATTTGACATGATTCCCTATCTTTATCATTTAATATTGATTCCATTACAGAAAAGAATTACAAACTACTTTTAGTAGACCAATAGATGTTGTTCGGAAAAAAAAAAAATCAAGCAAGCATGGGTGTTGCAGTAAATATATCCATGCTCTTTGCATCTCTGAATTCACAGAATTCTTTCATTTTGTCTGGAGCTATGAAGATAAAACTCCTTGGCTAGCCACTAAATATTTTGAATTAATAAGAAAAACATTCATATTCAAAGAATACTAAATGCCCCATAGAAATGTCAATTATAATCATGTTTGGTGGTCAGGAAACTAATTATAAAACAATTAGAAATAAAAAGAAGGGGGACAAAACAAACCCCTGAGTTAGGACATTGCAGGATATTTGCATATTTTTCTAGTTACTATTTATCCAAAGGGGTGGAAATTACATTAGAGGTCAGCGTGATAAAATAACAATGCAAAGGTTACTACGTAAATAACAAACAGAACACTTTCAAATTATCTGAAACAACAATGCAGAGACATTTTAAAATCATGATTATAGGAGAAAACAAACACTAAAAGTCAAACCAAAGACAACATTTCAGACTAATGTGTCCAGTGGAAGGTCACTGTAATTGGTT
Organism: Cygnus atratus; assembly: GCF_013377495.2. NCBI lineage: Eukaryota > Metazoa > Chordata > Aves > Anseriformes > Anatidae > Cygnus > Cygnus atratus. The sequence continues at coordinate 113,654,336 of NC_066363.1, read as the reverse complement.
TCTAAGTGCTCTACAATTTTGTTTTTAGGGTATGATCTTTCACTTGATACTGTAAACCAGTGGCATGCCACAGCTCATTACTAAGCCTCTGAGGAACAGATCCAACTTGGGCTACAAGAATTAGGAGCAGCAGCACTTGCACACGACGTAAGCACAGCACCCAAAAGCCTAGTGAACTAGGCAGTGGTTCCTATAGATCAGCTGAATTAAAACAATGCTGTATTGGGTCAATCTTGAGAAAGAGGAGAGAAGTTTGTTTTGTTTTGTTTTGTTTTGTTTTGTGTTTTTTTTTGTTTGTTTGTTTTCCTAAGTGTTTAAATGTTTTTGTTTTTTGTTTCCCAGTACTTGAGACATAATTAACTTAATGTTCTGAATTAAGTTAAATTTCCCAAGTCAAGCCTGTCTTATCCACAGCAGTAATTGGTGAGGCCTTATTTTGAATCACAATTTTTCTTGATCTTGTTTTTTCTATTTTCTCCCTCATGCTGTAGTGCGGAAGGAGCAAGTGTGTGGCTGTGTGGGTGCTTGGCTGCTGGCCAGAGCCAACCCACCACAAATGCAAATTTTTTAACAATACTGATCCACTTAAGTTGCTGGGTATGAAGTGTCTAGCATTCCAGCCTTTGCACATTCATATTTTTTTTCCATGAAATATATATATATATATAATTTAATATATTATATATATATAATTTATATATATATATAGGGAAGAGCTTACAAGGAAGGTCATGTTTGCATGACTTGTCTGGTTATAAAAACAAATGTGAACAAAGCATACACTGAAATGCAGGAATTAATTGGTTCTGAAGCCTACTTGTAGAGATAGGCAACTGCAGAGTGGTTACTGTTCATTCCTGTATTTGGAAATTTGAATCTTCCTCAGGAGCTGCCTATTTCTCCCCTCTGAGCTTCTGGGATACCTAGGATGACTATACTGCTATCTTACACACTTCAGGTGCCTACACAGGCACAAGTAGGTTATTAAGAAGAACTGTCCTGTAAGGAAACAATAGGGATGAGTTTGATCTAATAATCTGGGGGAGCCTTGTATTGTTAGGAGATTTGCTTGGTATCCTTAGTCCGGAAATCCTGAATTGAAAGACAGGTAGTGTCATGGAATTTTCTTTAGGTGAGCAGAGTAGGAGTCACTCCCGCCTTTGAAAACATAACTGGTCATTTTCTATTCAATAGAATAGTTACTGGAATATTCAGTTAGTGTGAGACAAGCTGGTTCAATTCCTTCCCTTTCATTTTTGCAACATACTCATTTTATTTGGAAAATACCGTGGAAAAAGCACTCCTACAGTCCTGGAAACCAGGACCAGAACAAAGACCTTCCCCACCACTTGGTGAATATCCTGAGGGTTAGGCTGTTTGCTCTCTGGCTACTTTCCAGACAGTGACAGTTTTGGCAAAATGAGCAGAAATTTGTTTCTCTGTCTAAAAACTCTAAGTCTGTTGTTCCATTACATTTGACCTCACTTATTGAGCATCAAGCTATGTCCTTAAAACTTAATAAACAAAGAAGGACTGGCCTTTGAGTTTCTTTGCACAGCCAAAGAAACAAATCCCTCAGCACTCCTTGCAGCTGCATATCACTGCACTGGGATGAACCCTTCACTTTACTCTCCTTTGGAAGCAATCTCAGGCGTGCAGGCAGGCAATGCACTTGTAAGAGGTCTCAGGTATAGGAAACTGCAGCTTGAAGGCCATGAAGCATACTGCAGAATGCACTTATGTTGTAATACAGACACAGCTTTTTATGCTGAAGCGCTAGCTACACATCTATTGTATAGGTGAAGTAGAAATGACAGATACAAAGAGAATCTGAAGACTACAGCATCTGATAACTTAGAAACTAAATTTGCCCTGAACTCCACTTTTAGCCTGTAAAAAACTTATTTTAAAATGCCCTAGTGCCCTCTTATTCATCTATTTATTTAATTTTTTTAATCCGATCTTTTCCTTTTCCATAGCACGGGTGATGTAACCAAGCACAATTTCAATTTAACATCCTAATTGTATGGGCAGATAGAGCTTAAAACAGATTAGACTGAAAACAACAGACTGATAAATACTTCAGGCTAAACAGCTACAGAATATTTGGGTACAATATGCTGTGAGCTTAAAAAGTCAGGAATTTGTTGCCAAAAACAGATTGAAGGAGAATTACTTCAGTAAACAGTATTAGTTAAGAATTAGGTTTTTTACCACATTGTTTTGAGTTTTAGGTTAGTAGGTTTTTGTCAGCTTAGAGCATGTTATAAGCAATTGGAATGAAAAAGATTTTCAGACTATTTTAATAGAATTATTTTTTTAAAATGAAGACAAATGAGAAGCTCTTGAGATGACCCAAATGATGTCTAGAATTATGAGAAGGAAACAGTAGCAAAGGTAGGACAAAATATTCACAGTATGAATTATTTGGAATTAGAGACCACAATTTAAAAGTAGAGAGATATAGCACACAAAGAGTTCAAGCAGAGAATTTCACTTAATGCAGTTGCCAAGTAAAGCCATCAAAGCAAATAGCTCAAATGAATTTAAGAGAGAACCCTGCATGTCTGAGCAGGGAGGGAATCAAAGGATATTGTTACTAAGCAAGAAAATGGGTGTGAGATAAACTTAAAGGGAATGGCTTATTGGGTCAGGTGTCCTTTTCTCTCTCTGGCAGTGCCTTGTGTCCTTGTTTCCTAATCTTTCATAAAAGAAGGATTGAAAATAGTCACAAGGAAAAGCCCTACAAAGACTATAATTAAAATGTACTGCAAATGTTTTAATCTGACTGACTTGTGTTTTGATTTGGGTTTTTTACATTAATTAGAGAGACTATAAAGGCTGTGACAACCATTTCATCAAAGACAAAGGCTTAAAGAACAGCCCAAAGACTGAGAGATTTCTTCTTACTGAAAACATCTTCAATAAGTGAACTCAGAAACTTTTGAAAACATGGGTCTGAAGAAGCAAAACTACATAGGAGTGAAAAGTGAAGCACATAAGCTATACTTTGGAGAAATTAGCCTAAGGCACATAAATCAGAGAGTAAATTCTCTGCTGGAATTCAGTCTACCTGTAGAAATACTAAGCATAGGTTGTGGTTGTAGATATTGTACTTTAGTATATAATTTTTAATTTGCATCCCAATGAAATGTAATTTGCATGTTATAATTACCTTTCCATCCATCTTTTGGGAGATAAAAACAGAGCTTCAACATATCAGAGTTTCTAAACTAAATAAATTTGCTCTATGATATTGCCTAGAAATCTTTTCCAAAAATGGCAAAAAAATATAAATATTAAGCAAAAAGAATTGAAAACATTTGACATTTGAAATATTAGTGATTAAAGAGTATTTTGTACCAACAATCATTTTAATGATTTGCTTTCAAAAATGAAACTACAGTTTTATTTAATAGCTTGATTCCATACTTTACAAAGTTTGGGCTACTATAAGTTTCACTACTTAGTGCTTATTCACAAAGTGCATTGAGAACTATTTATTAAACCTTAGAATGCCTTCACAAAGGATAAGCTGTGGGCATCAGTACTGAAGTCAATGTTTCTTATGTAACTGGATGGAAGTTGGATGTTCTAAAGTGCTGAGGGTTATAAGAGAAGTCACTCCTTAGTATTAAGTTAACTGAGAGCCAGGATCTGTCATTTATATGATTAGATCACTTATAGTCTTTAGTCATACAGACCAAAGGTACAAAACTGGATGCAAAAGAACAATAGTACAGCATGGATCTAAGCGATTTGAGGTGAATTTCTGCATTGTAAATAACTTTTTCTGTCTTCTCTTTTGAGGTTTAGAAGTTGCAGTTGATTAAACCACTGGATCCCTCACCTTCCTGGTTAAGCAGATTTTGTATGCAGACTATAGTTTTTTTCCTGCTTTCAACATACTAAATTTCAGAATACTGTTCTTTACTATCTCTAGCTTGGAAGATTAAGATGATTTGAACCCTAGATTACTTCTGCAACCTGTCAGTTTGGATCAGATAGCTCAGTCAGACTGAGAGACCCTGCGTTTTTATTTGTTTGTTGTTGTTATTGTTGTTTTGTTGTTGGTGGTGGTTTTGTTGGGAATAGAGAAGACAACTCTGTAGAAGGCATCTACCTCTGGAAGACACCTACTATATAATTTTATTATTATTATTATTATTATTATTATTACAGTGGTACAAAACTCAGGATGGTTGATAACTAAGACATTTGTGGGTTTTGGTGGTGTTTTATTGTTATTGTTGTTGTTGTCATCATTATTACACAAGAAAGAGAAACGTTTTGTTTATGGAGCATGCATACAGAAATTCAAAAAAGCCATGCAGAAGACTGAGATGCTGAGGTTAACTACAATGAGTCAACTTTTCAAGTATTTTGTTCTGTTTCATATCTAGATAACTCATGGTTTGGGTATACTACATCTGTTTTGGAGACAGTTAATTTTGGTTTAAGAGGAATTTTGACATTTTCCTTTGCATCAGGACTACAAAGTTATTCGAGGAAACTGGAGAATCAGGTCTCCCAAACAGAGACCACTCTGAGTGAAAGCCTTCAATGTTAATATTGGGAGATTGGTCTGTTGAAAAATAAATAAATAAATAAATAAATAAAAGCTGTGCAGGTGAACTGGAAGAAAAGAAAGAAAGGAGGTTTGATAAGTTACTAGATTTATGTATCTTTGTAAAAATTGGCATATGCAGACTATTTTTTTGTTGCACGATATTCTCTAGTAGAAAAACACTTTCTTTGAGAAAATATAATCAACTTTAGCAGAGAGACACACTATGGTAAATCTTCCTTCTGTGGTTTAAGACAGTAACTTATGACCCATGAAGTAGAGGAGAATAAAAGTATACTCAAAGCACTCCAGTCACTGTCTTAATCACTTAAGCTGCCAGCAACAGTAGTTTGTACTGGTATGCCAGAATGAAACAGATGAAACATGATCACAAACACTCTTTTTTCCATCTCTGCTGTGAGGGTCTAACCTCCAGCAACTGCATAAGGTAGGCAGTGGGCTAATGGTAACAACTTAAGTGGCTACAGTGATCTGCTTTACTGAGCATGAGTGGGAGTCTTTAGCTCACAGCCAGGCTGTGTATTTTTGTTGTTGAAAGTGTGCAATTCCATAGCTGATGAGTGGAGAGCAGAAATATATATTTTGTAATGAATTCCTTGGTGGTAGAGTGAGACCACATTTTGTTTATTTTCACTTTGGATGTGAGATAGGTTTGAAACTGTTCCTCTACACCTGCTCAAAGAGAGTGATGTACTAATTCCCTGTGCTGCCTACATCCTCCAATCCACATGATATGAACTTTTGTAAACATAATTTGTATCAGAAGAACCCTTGAATTTCATATGACTGTGATAAAAAATGCAGTATGTTACTTGCTTTTATATCTCAAGCACAGAGAAATACTGGGTAAAATCTAACAAGGCTCTTTATGACAAAGTGAAAGTAAATATAGTTTTTGTCAGTGAAGAGATTCTTCTTCACTTGATTTAATTTTTCAAAATAAGCTCTTTAGTTCAAATCCAAAACGCAAATACACATGAATATATTAGAGCTTAGCATTCTGTGTGGAAGACTCAAATATCTTTCACATCATTATAGGTTCGCCATTTCAGTTTAATATAAAGTACTTCCTCATTTCATCAGTGGTGTCTCGTAATTCCCTTTTCCAGTGTCTAGTCTTAAAGATACAATGTAAAGCAACATTTACTCTCAGGTTGCTAAGAGCAATACTTAGAGATATTCAAGCACATCTGGGTTGTTACATGATGGTACAACTTCAGCCCAAAGAGGCTAGTTGAAGTCATATTGAGTTTCTAATATTAACATAGGAAATAACAATAACATTAAGGAAAAACACTTTGCCAGTTTGCACTGTAAATTTATATGATATCTCCAGCGAAAAGGCCAGTTTTCATTTCATTGTTCTTTCAAGCTCATATTATTTGATACTGTTGATAACACTCTAAAGGTATTTTGAATTCCTACAACTGTGATTTTCTTTGACAATGCGTTCAAAGCTCAGACAAGCTAATTCAATTAAACAAAGATCTGAAGCTGCTGGTATAGGAAGAAGTTGAATAGCCTTTTTGTATAATTAATTGTACATCTGAAGCACACACTGAACCAGTCTGCAAATAAGAATATTCTTTTTTCTTTAACATGATTGTTTTGTTGAGTTCCATGAGTTTCATACATACAGTTCCATGAGATTCAGCATGTCCATGACAATGGAGCATCAAGAAATATGCTACATTTAGTTTGGTATTATTTAGTTTGTTATTCTATATGTAAGAGAAAACACTTTTTTTAACTGATTTACAAAGATTAGCTGTAGAAATTTAATCTCCCTGTCCCTGTCTCAACCGTTGAGCTCTTTTCCATTGTATTTTCTTTCTCTCTTCTTTAAGGAGGAGGGGTGAAAGTGATGTGGTGGAGTTCAGCTACCCAGCTGGGCAAAACCACCATAGCTGTCTATCTTTCAAATTAAAAGATTCTAGACTATTCAGCATTATCTTCTGGAAGACAATGGAAGCCAATCCATACCGCTGATTTATCTTTGACATTTCTCTCCAAATCGTTTTGCTTTGTATTCTTCTTGAATTAGGGAGATCAGACCTGCCCTAAACACTTAAGATACATACATGCTGTGAAATTATGCTTTCTAGTTTTGTCATTGCTTTTATATGGATCTCTAACATTTGATTTGATCTCTGACTGCATCAATTTATTCAGCCGATGCTTTCACTGTTTATTATAAGCACTGAACTTCCTTACTGAATATTAGAAATAGTTACAGATCCCCTCACTATACATGTAAAGTTAGAATTGTTTTTCTCCAGTCAGGTTTTTATGTTTATTAACATTGAATTTCATCCACCATTTTATCACTCAGGTATTCTCTTTAGTGTAATGAAATGCTTCACAATTAGTTCCAGCTTTCAGGGCCCTGAAAGGTTAGTATCACTAACCTCATTCCTAGTTGAAGCCATCTTGATCTGAAAAGTCAGAACGTGACTTGAGCTTTACGTTAAGATATTGCATAAACATTTTCTAATGATGTTTCAGTGAACTCTGTGTTAAGTACTTCCATTGTTATTTTAAACAGTTTATAAGAAAATATTTGGTTATCTTTTGATGTACCATCTTTCTAGTCATCCTCTAGTTGGGATGGGATGGGACAGATAATACTATTTTAATCTTTTTCTCCAGTACCTAGGAAAAAAAAAAAAAAAAAGTACTTTTAATCACATTACCTCTTTTCAAGACAAACACTTCTAATACTCTTGGCCTTTAGTTCACAGATATTTTTTTTTCTTCACACAATTTCAGGCACAATGACAAGCTCAGCCATTTTTTACTGTATTTTGTCATTGTTATTGCTTCCAGACCAAATTCTTTTGAGTGAGAAATTAGAAGGGTAGATTCACAGCAGCAGCTGCACAAATCAGACCTTCAGTTCATGACAGTTCTAGATGCTGAATGTAGTGCACACTGAACTACATCTTTAAATGCTGTAAATGGGCATGTCTAGATTGAAAGCAAAGGAGAGATGTATCTGACACCCTAAGACTGTCTGACTCATATTGATGACAAGTCAGATATCACAGGACTCACCAAGAATACAGCTTGCTTCAAATATATTTGAGAGAATATGGTAATTTTAACTAAAAATGTAAATTCATTTAAAAATAGTTTTGGAAAATGTCAACTTTCAGTTGGTTACGAGGTAGTTGTCAACTCTGAATCATAAATTAGCATGAAATGGAGTCAAACTATCATAGATACATTTTTCTTTTATATGGACAGTAGCTATATGGAATGTCAAAGTGTATGTATTGTGGTTTGTTCCTGAGAAAGTATGTAGCACTGATAAATCCGAGGCATCATGACAGCTCAGTTCTTAGGGCTTTCAGAACACTCTTGATGAAACCTTGCAAGTATCAATCACTCCACACCACTGGAAGCTGTGTGCAATAATGAAGAAGGTTGCTGTTCAAGCTCCATGAAATGATTAGGTATTTTGTATAAAAACCTCTGACTACAACTGACATACAGAGTGGAAAAGAATTTGCATTAATGTATGAGCAAATTAATCTGCCAATAAAAAAGAATATGGGCAAATTTGATTCTTAATTTTGGCAGATTTTGTTTGGTTATGCTACAAGCAATAAACATGACTGAAGCAATGAGCTTTGGTGCCATTACTCTAACACCTTGGAGATGCCATGGGAGGGAAACATCAGGAATAACCAGACAATTCTGCCAATAGTACATTCTAAACAGTGTGGTAGTTTTACCCAGCTGGGCTGCTGAACTCCACCATACCACTCGTTCACCCCTCCTTCTCAAAGAAAGAGAGAAAGAAAATACAATGGAAAAGGGCTCAATGGTTGAGACAAGGACAGGGAGATGGCTCACCAATTATTATCACAGGAAAACAGGATCAGCGTAGGGTGATTAATATAATTTATTGCCTATCCCTAACGGACTAGAACAGTGAGAAACTAAAAGCAAACTATAAACACCTTCTCTACCCCCCAATCCACTCTCTTCTACCTCCTCCCCCAGACTGGCAGGGGAACAGGGAATGGGGGCTGTGATCAGTCCCTAACGCTTCCTCTCTGCTGCTCCTTCACAGTCACTCTCTACCCCAGCTCCACATGGGAACCCTCCCACGGGATGCCGTCCTTCCAAAATGATCCTGCGAGGGCTTCCCACAGGCAGCAGCTCCTCAAGAACTCCTCCCACATGGCTCCGTACCATGGGGTCCATCCCCCAGGAGCAAACTGCTCCAGCACGGTCCCCCACGGGCGGCAGCTACCCCCAGACCCCCTGCTCCTGCGTGGGCTCCTCTCCACGAGCTGCAGCTCTGACCTGGGGCCTGCTCCTGCAGGGACTCTCCACGGGCCGCAGCCTCCCACAGGCTGCAGCGTTGAGATCTGCTCCATGTGGGACCCATGGGCTGCAGGGGGACAGCCTACTCCACCAGCGGCCTCTCTGCCAGCCACAGGGGAACTTTCTCCTGTGGCGCCTGGAGCACCTCCTGCCCTCCTTCTGCGCTGACCTTGGTGTCTGCAGTGTCGCTTTTCTCTGTATTTTCTCACTCCTTTCTCCCAGCTGCTGTTGTGGCAGCAGTTTTTTCCATTTCTTAAATCTATTCTCCTCAAGGCACAACCAGCATTGCGCACTGGCCCACCTCTGGCCAGCAGGGTGTCTGTTTTGGAGCCATCTGTGTGAGAAAAATCTCAGTAATTTTCTTCAGACAGAATCTTCTGTAAAGCTATTTTATTCACGATTGCAACGGCAGGCATCCTGCAAGCACGAGTGCACAGTAAAAGTTTATCATAACCTTATATTTCCTACTACCCAACACATGATTTCTCCTTTGTTTCCTCATTGGCTGAGTACTACAGGTTCACAACCTACTCGACGCACTTCTATACCATATATGTAAAATTTATTTTGACCAGTCATTAATTTCTCTTTTTCCTTTTTTTTTTTCTTCTCTCGTGACTAGAGAGCCCGTGATTTTTTGTTTTATTGATTTTGTACTGCTCATCCTGTTTTTTCTTAGCTATCCTCCTTATTTTGGGACAGTGGGACCTTCCCCTTATCTGCTTAACATACTCCACACTGCTGTGCTGCACAATCACTTTTGAATATGCAAGGTTAGTGGAATTTTCCACCGCAAAAACACTTTCTATTGCAAAAACACAACTTTGTTTCTCACATCTGGAACTGGCTTTTATCTAACATGGGACAGCTGCTGGGCTCTTCTTACAGAAGCCACCTGCGCAGCCCCCGTGCTATCAAACCCTTGCCATGTGAACCCAATACAGAGACAGACATAAAAAAAGGTAACTTAACCTGCTTTATAAGTAGTGTTCCCTCCTTACAGAAGGTTTACATCACTAACAGAGTAAGGAGGAAATGTGATGCTACAGCTGCTAACTAGCTACTAAGCAAATTTGCATTTGTCTGCTTCCAGTGGCTCCTGTGATCAAATTTTATGTATTTATTTATTTCTGTTGTTTCTTACCACCTATCTGCGTTACTCTGATGCTGATGTACCTGTGTTCTCTTTATGCTCATGATGTACTAATTTACATTGTAGTTGGCATACTTTTATTTCCATTGGGTGTCTGATATTCTCTCATGTTTTGCTGCTAATTTGCATTTTTTTTTCTGATATTTCTCTTCACCTATACTTCATTGCCCTAGTAGAATTCTCCCAACAAGACAATTTTCTTGGTTCTTTAAATAAATAAATTCCAGTATTTATTTTAATACTACGAGGCTTTATTACTTGCCTCTCTTTCAGCTAATGCTCCCTGGTGAACTTCAGGGAAAAGTCCTTTTGTCTTAACGTACACACCATTCAAATTCTTGTAGAATGTTTTCATGTCCCCTTTTTGATGATGCTTTTTTGATATTTCTTTTTTGATATTTCCTCATAAATGGTCTTCCCCTTGCCTTTATCATTTTTATTTCTCATATCCTAAATCATAAGATCTGAGTGGAGTTTCCCTTGCAGTGAAGAGAAGTGTTTACTACTTTTTATATTATGCAGGTTCGATGCATTAGCCTTTTTTTTTTTCTTTTCCCTACCACATTACTTTGCACCATGATCCCAGACTTCTGCAAATTTTAGTATTAATTCCTTCTGAATTCTTTCTTCTCCATTAAAAGTCCAGATTCTGATTTTTTTTTTTTTCTCTGATGTTTGAAGTCATTTTCCGGGTGAACTTCCTGCTTCTGATCCTTTTTTATTTATCTTTTTGGCCTCCTTGTCATTGTAATATCTCAAATAGAGACTGAACATTTTAATTAATGTATTGTTTACAGTTTCATCCAATTCAATCCAATAGAAGATGATGTTTAAGATATTAAGACTATTCTTGACAAATGGCATATGTGATTTAATACTATTGTGAAGGACTGAAGCTCAGGAAAATGTCTACATAGAAGCAATATATTTTAGTGAGAAGTGTAGAGCAAATTGTCTTGCCAAAAGTCTTTGTTTCTTTATAGATACAGTGAAGAAAAACAAAAAAAACATGCAATACCTATTGACACAATAAATCAAGTAGAGCAATGTCATGCACTATCACCTCCTTTATCTCACAGATATGTGAGCTGAAGTAATAAAAATATTGAACAGTACAAATGTGAAATATTTCTATATTCCTACATTGCAGGAAGACTTTCAGTAAGTTCCGTGTGGTTGCACAAAGTATGAAGCAGCATTACTTGCCAGCTTGGAGAAACCTGAATGTCCATGCAATGTTAATACTTTTAGATGGTACTTAGTAGCTAAATATCAGTACCCACAACAGAAATATCAGAATTTATTTTCCTTTTAAATTTTGTATTCATGGCTTTTCTCTGTTATCATCACACAAACCTAAAATATAAGTTTCAGAATAAACCATTCTGTTTTCAAGCCTCTATCACCTGGACATTGGCAAAGTTATCACTTCTGCTCCCCATTCTACCTTTCTAAACCAGCATTTCATTTATTGATATAAATATATTCTGCTGTTGTTTTGGTTTGATTTTGTTTGTTTGCCTACTGAGTTAGGGAAAAATAGAAGGTTTTGTTGTTGTTTTGCTTGGTTCTGATAGAACTGACCTAAGGATATAAGAGCAGACAAGGAAAAAGGAGAAAAATATGGTGTTGTCCTAGATTATTGTTGGTTTTGGAATTCTTATTAACTCAGTCACATTTTTGCTACATCTGTTATACCTTTGCGAAACTGAAATATAAATGTTGTCTTCATGAATAATAAACCAATAGGAAAGTGTGTTGACTGAACTTAGGTCAAGATGTGCTCAGGAAAATTGGACAATGTCTCAGCATTCCCTCAAGTTTTGTGCTTTCACCATGTACAAAATATGTAGTATATTAATCCATATATAGAGAGACAGATAGGACAATTGTTTTGTTATCATGGACCTTTGGGCAAGATACTCAATTGCTGTAAATTCCTTTGGCTTCAGCTCTTATTTGATGCCTCCAGAAGACAGGCAGAGTTGCTGAACAGCACTGGCCAGCAGGTAATGCATGACACTGATGTATTCCTTGACTGTTGTACATGGAAAAGGATTAGCCTTCAAGAACAACATCTGAGATTACTGGCATCTTCTGTCTTAAAACCAGGTTAGACAGGAAAAATACCTTTAAACTATATACACATATCAATGGCTTCTCTGTGATTTTTTTTTTATTTTATTTCTTTGAAGTTCAGAGCTGTCTCAAAGTTCATGAAACCAGTCACACCAATTTTAAATGATTTTTCTTTTCCTTGGGGCAGAAAAAAAAAATAAAGGAAAAAAAAAAAAGGAAAGAAAGAAACACCAGAATACTGTTCCCTGCTCACCCTACCCATATACTATAGCATTGAAACAAACACATTTTATAAAATGAAAGCCATTCTAAAGAATTCCCTCGAGGAGATAACAGCCACACAAGGCAGCTATTACTTGTACTCACAATTGCATAAATCTTTGATCTTTATTGTTATAGTATTATTTCTATTCTGGTGATATAAAAATGTTCTTTGTGGATTTTCCTTAAATAATAAATGTGCCTCCCCTAAAACTGCTTGGAAAAACAGTTGCAGATCAGTGCTGCAAATAAAGGCTGAGGAGCACCTTTATTTAATTTCATCCAGAAACGACAGTGAGATTGCTATCTTGAGAAAGAATCAAAAATTAAGTTTTCACAATTTCCTTTTTCAACAACAATCTGTGCCATGCAGAGTAGATTTTATGCCATTTCCTGTTCTTACTACAACTTTAATCTTGTAAACTGGGATGGTGTTAGAATGTTAATTTCCAAATACATCATATAAAACAATCACTGGCCTGTGCTTTTTGACATTTCCATTAAGCTGTATTTTGTGTTTTGATATATTTGGTAATTAATTTACCTATACCTTATTGGGCACTATAAATGATGTTAATGTTAGAATGCAGGAGAGAAAGGGTTGCTCTACGGGTTATATAAAAGCTAAGCAAAAGAATACATTCAAAAGATTTAAAAAAATAAAAATAAAAATAAAATAAAAATAAAAATAAAAATAAAAATAAAAATAAAAATAAAATAAAAATAAAAAGATGGTCAACAGTAATGCAAAAGAAGAAATTCTCACTGACCACACTGCTTACTACCAAGTAAATACAGCAATGTATTTTAATGTTTAAACAAACCTTCCTTATAAAATATTACATTCAAATGAAGACTTAATCACATATTAATTTTAGGAAATAGAAAGATAATTTGTGGGCAAAAAAGCACATTTACATAACTTTCTCCTCTATATTTGTCATATTGTTCCTATAGATTATTTAGAGTTTACAAATGTTTTACATGTCAAATTATTCCTTAACCTATATGAATTTAATTATACTGGGTGAAATGTACGTTATCTTGCCTCTTATCTATTAATTATTTACTGGATTACTTAATTGAAAGAAAAAAGTGATTAGGCAGTGGACAAAGTTATGTCTATGTGAACTGGGCCTTGGAATTTTCCATGTGAAAAGTGTCATGAGAAAAAGTATGACTTTGAAGGTACTAATATAAACCTAACTGTTGCTTCCATACATTCTTCCTCTCTAATCTCTGCCGCCCCACCAAAAAAAAAAAAAAAAAAAAGACAAAACAAAACAAAAACAAACAAAAAAAACTTTGAAATACACTAAAATTATGACTTTAAGTATTCACTGTACTACTAGATGCATGGGCAGCATGGAATGCTATAGGAACTACAATGCAAATCTTGTTTGCAGCCACTTGCAGAGCTGCTTATCACTCTGAACTTCTTAGCAGTATGCAGTCTGTTTCATGCTGCTCTCAAATGTAAAATACCTTAAACTGCATAAGCCCCCTGCATTTTCCTCCTTTCATTGGTAATACCTAGACAAAAAGATGAGAACAAATTAGATATATTTCCCACTCAGGAGTCACCTATGATTGAATGATCTTATCTGACTTCATTACAAAGAGCAACAAATAGCAGAAAGTTGGCTTGTGTTCCCATGCAGCAGTGGATGGCTCTAGGATATTGTTAACAATGCCTGTGAATAAATGGGAGGAAAAACAACCTTTCGGTTTGAAACATTCTGTTTCCATCCTTCTTTTCATGCTGTCCAAAAGGACATATTTGCCTTGAAAAATCCCTGATATCTCATTTAATACTATATCTGTCTCTTTTTTTTAATAGAAGGTAATTGGTCTCTGAAGTCTTCAGTATGCCTGCTACACTATGTAGATGTTCTAGTAGGAGATTCTTCATTTATGAGTAAAGAGTAGCTTCTGCCAACTTGCAGAGAGATGATTTGGGGCTATCTAAGTCTCCAAATGATGATCCAACTCTATAAACTAGTGTGAAACCAGTGTGAAATTCTGCCTGCTTTAATAAAAAAGGGAAGTAATTTTTTGCAAAGTCCAAAGAGCTGCCAGATGGTTGACAGGCAAAGCTGTAGCATTTGGCCTACATTATTTTAAATATAGGTGGGGCACATCTTTTTTTTTTTTCCTCTTCCTTACACTTACCCCTTCTCTCATTGCACTAAAGTGATTAGATCCCTCTTCTCAAACTGGAGCATGTTATTATGACTCATAACAGCCTTTCTTAGCAGCTCACTTTGATCTGTGTATCTCAGACTCATTATCTAGTCATTAAAGTAAATAAACATGAATTCCTCCCATATTCAGCATGCAAAACTGCAGGATGTTGCTGTAATATTAGGCATAATGGTACGGAATTATTGCTGTAATATTTCAGTAATGTGCTACAGAGCTGTCAAGGTCAGGACAAACCACCTAAGTAAGATGCAGAAAAAGAAGAAAAAAAGAAAAAAAGAAAAGAAAAAATAAAAAATCATGTTTTGCATCAGATCCAAAAAGTTCGGCTACAAACATTAGAACTTTTTTTTTTTTTTTTTTTCCTTTCAAAGGAGTAAGGCTGGAAAAAGATGAAGTGGCAGACTGAAAGAAATTGTAAAACTTTTTGCATTAAGGGTATGAAATTGCATTGACTAAAATTTTACAGAACAAAATAATGAAACTTCAGTTACTTTATTTTGCATTTATTTGGATAATTTACACTTTAAAAATGTTGGATAAAGTTTATGACTGAAGTTTCAACCACTAATTTTCCATTTTTAGAGCAGACAAACAGAGTACCCAATTTTGTGTTTGTGCATATTGGAACTTAGTTAAGAAACCTGCACAAGTCCATACAGTGACTATAATGAAATTAATCTGCAAAAAAATTGAAGTTTTATTAAAGCCAGGAGTAAAATTCATACACTTAAAAAAACAAAAATCCCCTTTAAAAAAATATATATATATAAATACATACACATATATATATGTCACAGAACTGTTCCAATATTTCCATGTTCTTCCACAACCCTCTAGGTATTCAATGTTTACATATATCTAAGGGTAAGTTTAATATAACTGCTAAAAATTAATGTATAATATTTATATCTAATTTCAAAAGTTTTATCTGGATCCTTTATTTTATTTTATTTTTTTTCTGTGTTTTGTTTTGTTTTGTTTTTCAGTATAGTCTCATGATCCATCTATATTGTGTTTTGCCTGAGAAAACCCTGCACTGTTGATATGCAATTCTTGTTTCAGAGTTTGTTTTGGAGTCTTTTTGAGCTAGACCCTTTTTAGGCTGCACAGCAAATGTAATGATGCACTTACAAGATTTGTTTTTCATTTTCTAGAGCCTGCCACAGGAACAGCAATGGATAGTTATGACAGACAGACGTAGAAGATAAAGCCTCATACACTGTATGAAACTCTACGTGGGGCAGATGTTATCTCTCTCAGAGATACCTGAGCAGCCTGTCTCTTTCACACTTTGGCAACACTTCTGTATATCTTGTCATGCTAATAAAGTATCGTTGAATACAACTGACATCACATACAAAGCTGCAAAAGGAGAGTGGAATAAAAATTTCACTGCTTACATGACTTTATATCTAGCAGGTTGAAAATGCAGTATTTTGAAGCAGTAGGAAACAGCACACTTTTCAGGAAAAAAAAACAAAACAGGTGACATTCAGATTCAAAACAATTTACAGTTAGAATGTGATTTTTTGTGTGTGAGAGAACAAGCTCATAGTCATATGCTGTGGCTCCTTGTGATCTGTATCTGATGCATTTTCAGTAAAAAAAAAAAAAAAAAATCATCCCATACATCCATACATTGTGTTCTTGTCTAGATACATATGTATATACACATGCAAGAGCTAGCATGATGTAAAACAATTTACAAAAAGGACAAAGTGATTTTTTAAAATGTTATGAAAGCAACATTTTTAAGCTTATTATGTAGAAATTTCCAAACCAAAGAATCAATTCCCAAGCAGACTGAAAAGTTACCCTAAAAATGCAAAAAAAATAATTTGGTTCATAGGAAAGAAAGACAATATGTGGAGAGGTACTAATGCTTTCTATTCTATCTTATTCCATGATTTGAAATTAGTTTACAAAGACTTCTCTTTATTCTCATTATACTTCTTAATAAGTTTTTCCTGAGCTTTGAGATGCTTAAAAAATTGGGATCTGCTTTGACAAAAATAGCAACCTGCTTCTGGGGGGGAGGGAGTTGTCATTTTTTTTGCTCCCATTTTAATACATTATGCAAGATATGAATATAATGGTTTAATAAAAAAGCAAAAGCCAGTAATCCTTTTCTTTTCAAGTAGTGTCACTAACACCTTGAAAACTGAGGCAAATCCAGATGTTTCAGTTGGAATTCATAGATTCACGTAACAAGATAAACCATGACAATATTCACATTTCCTTGCAGATAGCTATTAAAAATGACAACACAGCACATTTATCAAATGATATCAGACAACATGCTTTAAATCTGACCATCATATTCAAAATTATGCTCAGATAAAACACCAATTATTTTGAAGAAAATGAATAGCAAGACTGAGAGAATTACATAGCACAGACACACGTTTTTTGGGAAGCTGAATATTTTAAAATTGTCTTGGTAAAAGCAACAGTCCTTGGGTCCACCATCTTGCTGAAAAGAGCTGTTGCAAAGCACATTTTTTTCAGCTACCTATTTGGAATCTGGCCTTAAACTTAGAATTTGATACAGTTAGATGTAATCTGCCCACAAAAAAAAAAAAAAAAAAAAAAAAAGGAGTGTACAACTGTACTAACCCCAGAGCATTGCATTGAACACCACACCTTCTCTTTTCCTTCCTCTGAAAGGGAAAAGTTGTTGTGTTGATTTAATGTGATATCTAAATAAAGTGTTTAATGGTACTACAGTGAATAGAGTGGAGTGGAAAAGATCTTTGTAGAAAGAAGCTGCTTCATCTTGTCAATTTGAAAATTTCCATTGTTTTAATTTACTTTGATCCAGGTTTCAGCCTGTAGCCTCCTATGATTTAACAGCTTTGATTTCATTTGGGCATTCTCTGGCCTGGGTACATAACCTTCTAAACCCCCACCCTCCCACCCCCAACTGTTTTTACATGACTAGTGTGTTTTCCAATAGACTAGAGAAGGAATCCGCTAAAGTTCGGCCATTGTTTTGGTGTCATCTGGCACAGCAACAGACACTGAATTCAGACCAGAGACTTCAAGCCCTTTAGCTACACAAATGACCTAATTTGATAACAACCTAGGTAGATCAGCCTGAAATTCATCATCAATTGGTTTGATTTCTGGGTTAACTGCCATAAAGCAACTGACAGTTTACATGTGACGAAATTTAAAACACATTTAGTAGCTTACCATTGTGAATTAATTTATCAACTCATTCTCTTAGAATTTTAAAATCCCATTTCCATTAGATTAACAAAAATATAACTGAATATTTTAAGTATTTTCTTCCTTCCTTCCTCCCTTCCTCCCTTCCTTCCTCTTTCCTTTCTTTCCTTTCTCTTTCTTTTCAAGAGAAGGATTTAAAACATGAATGAATTTGGTGTGACAAGAAAAGAAAGAGATATTTTCAGTGTATGAAAACAACTAAAAAAAAAAAAGGCAAGAAAATGGAATTACATTATTTTCATCTAAATAAATAATTAAGTTATGCTGAGTTTCCAAATCTGCTTAATATATTCTTTTCTGGTATACTACTGCTTATTAGTATTGCATTGATCATCTTTCTATTAAATTCTATATAAATATGTTAAACAGAAACAGACATTTAACCAAAAGTATAATAGGAATAGGTACTCCAGGAAATTAGCAAATTGCATTTAAATTGCATATCACCATGGCACATGAGAGGATAGAATGGTGTTAATGAATTTGATTATAATATGAATATACACATGCTTATAATACCTGTAATGTATCAATGGAAATTTGTAATGCTCACTGCTTGAAATTTATTACAAGAAAGATATAAACAATGTCCTTCACAACATATATATGCATATACATATATGTAACATATAAAGTAAAAGTACTCTTGTTCTATTTATAGTCAAATGCACTATGATGAATGGAAATAATTTAAGATTGTCTTGCCAGATTTTCTATTGATGTGCATATCTGCTCTCTCACATTTATAGCCCTGATGTGTAAAATATTCTTTTTCTCCATCATACGAGAAGTATTATATGTCATGTATTAAGGAAGTGCTATATCAAGCAGTTTCTGAAAGAACTGAGAAACTACAGAGAATAACCTGTCAACAAAATATACAAATTATACATATTCTATATTGCCTTCACGTCAAATAGAAAATCTTTTTGCCTTACTATGTGAATGCTAACCTTGTTAACAGTCAGTGAACTAAAAAAAAAAAAATAATTAATTAATTAATTAATTAAAAAAAGGAAAATAAACAGCTATACTGAACAACCTGAGCATCCTTTTTTCTAAACATTTCTCATGGATATAGTTTCATAACAGTTTAAACCCATATAAACAGGCACTGCTACTGTCATCCTTGGACCTCGAACTTGTGTCTTGAACTCTGTCGTTTGCCAGCATTAATGATTATTTGGTCATACAGTGATTACAGTATAGGCAGCTAAACCAATAGAAAAATATTCATTGTTTTCTCTCGTAAGGTTAGTTCAAACTAATATTCAGTGCTAGAGTAATTTTTGGCTTTCTCTGCACAACCTGAAACCCAAAAATATCATGACAGAAATAGCATTCTCTACTGCACACCTTCCTTTCTCACCTTTTGTGATTTAGTCATCCATCACTATGATCTCATCTTCACAGCCACAAGTGACCATGTCTGGCACTACATTAAAACAGTCTGTAAATACTTCCTGGTGTAAAATTAAGGAATATGAACAGCAGGACAGGTTGTTATATGATTACAATCCCAGGATTCTGCAAGCTACATTTGGTATAGAACTCATTTGCTCAGTCATAGACAACTAGTGCCACCAGGGAAGTTTAAGACATCCTCGTAAGATACCCCTTAAGACATCCAGGCAGTTTTGGCAACTGTGACACAGACCCTTGCCATCCTTCTGAAAATAGCATATGAACTCTGAAATAGTTATAGACACCAAAGCTTAGCAACCAAATCCTATCATACTTATCTTACTGAATACAGAGTATAAGCTGAGTAACTTCATGTTGTTGATAATGAGTTATGTGACAAACTCTTCAAAATCATGGCAACTGCAAACCATTGCAATGATAAAACTGTCAGCTATTGAGGAAATACTCAGAAACCAGGAAATTCAGCTTTGGCAGGTAACAGAAGCTTATTAAAAAGATCAGTGTAACAGCAATTTTAGTAGTCTTGTAACACTATATGTTCCCATTGCATTTCCAGGGATCAGAGACCATCCAGTACAGGGATTGCACAACCAAGATTTAGCTGTGATCCTGCAGTGAGAAAATGAGAAAATTGTCATGTGAATTAAGGAAGTAACATGTTAAAATGGAAGTTCACTAAACCAAAGGAAGCAAGTGCCAAAAATGGATCTACACAATTAAGCATATTTGGCTCTCACTATTCAAATAACCATACAGAATACAAATATAAACTGCCATTAGTGACAGAAATAAAACACTTGTGGGCAAGAAACTGAATGGCAAAGTAAAAGGAACCAGAGGCATTTGGGAAGCTACAGAAGCTTCTAACTGGGTCTGTGTCATGTCTACAAGTCTTATACAGATAACTACAGTGCTGTATATATATTACAGTTTCTGAAACTGCATTAGACTCACACAAAACAAACCCTGCCTATAGTATTCTTATGGTTTTACACAACATCAGAAACATTGTAGCAATCATGAAATTCACCACCATCAGAATTAAACTTTCTTGTATCCCTCTCAAAACAAAACAAAACTCAGTAAGTCACTTATCCCTTCACTTGAAGGGAAAAAAGAAAAAAAAAGGCAAGCAAGAAAAAGCATAAACAGGCAAATACCTACTTCCACAACCTTAATGCCATAATATTTTCTTGGAAGCTTTAGTACATGTCATTGAATGCAGTTCTCTCCATCTCTGATACTGAAAATGCACACCACTTGTTGTAACTTGTTTCTTACTTTTTCATATCCAGTCAGCTGCCCTAATTTCCTTCTTTCCTACTTTAACTGGCATCTCTAAATCCTTAGTATACCCTTTGAGCCAAGATTTGTTTCGAAAGAATGCAGTCCAATATCCTTGTGGGAGCAAAGCCTGCTGTATTTTCCGCTTAAAAGCTTCCCTTTGTGTCCCAAGAATCCCAGGTGATCCATGCAAAAGTACATTATCTCTTGTCATTGTTTTATCTCCTAGCTTTTCCTTTTGTAAAAGCCTTTGATTTAACTCTGTGCATTCCAGTTTGATAAGATCATACAGAAAAGCAGATGTCCAAGTAGTATTTATAAAAATAATAATAGTAGTGCAGACTGCAGAAGTTACTTGAAGTGAGAAGAATTTTTTTTCCTTAGAAAGATTACAAAGAAAGAAAAAAGAAAATGTCAATATTCAGTTAAACACAAGAAAAAGGAGATGAATAAGAAATGGCACTTGTGGGCAATTGTGACTATATAATTCTAAAGTGTGCAACATGTCAATAATTAATCTGTACAAATACTAGGAGAGTGTTCACTGGCCTTTCTGTAGGCTAAACCTAGCCTGCACACTGGTGTGGCTGCCAGGTTTGGGAGGAACTGTGGGCTTAGTGGGAGGGAGCAGCTGTGGGCTCCAGAGCATGCCAGATTTGACAGGTAATATGGAACCAAAATGCACCATCCAACACATTCTGCTCCAATAATCCTCTGGGCCTGTTCACAGACCAAGAAATTTTCTGAACATTATATTGAATTCTGACTTTCTTTCTTTTCTTTTCTTTTCTTTCTTTCTTTTTCTTTCTTTTTTTTCCTTCCTTCCCTTCTTCCCTCCTTCCTTCCTTCCCTCCTTCCCTCCCTCCCTCCCTTCCTTCCCTTCTTCCCTCCCTCCTTCCTTCCCTTCTTCCCTCCTTCCTTCCTTCCTTCCCTCCCTCCCTCCTTCCTTCCTTCCCTCTTCACTAAGTCTAAGTTCTTGTGGTAAACAAATGGATTTAGAAGTTTAAACATTAAATAAGTTATATAAAAAAAAAAAACTAACTGCACAATAAACTTCTTATTCTTTGATTTCATTGCAAGTCCTTTGATTCTTTTGAAAAAAGAACTTTGTCAGGGTGAATAGGAAGTGGAGGACTGTAAGGATGAGCACAGATACAGCAATATGACACCATTTCTCTAGGATCCTAACTAATGTGAGAAATGACATTCTTTAATGTGCTTGGAGCTGCAGAGGGGAACCAAATAGGAGGTGTTATTTCCAGAGTCTTGTTTTTGTCTGTTGCATCAGTAATGCTTGGCTGTATGCTTTCATTAACAATAGATGGCCATACATTCTGTGGAAGAGGTAAATCTTGACCTATTCTTCCTAGAAAATTCAAGAGTAACAAAGAACATGTTAACGTATGGATGCTTTGAGTCACCAGCCAGCTGTGTGGCTTCTGGTTTATCATGTAAACTTAAGACATGAATATACTCTTGACAAAAACAGTGATAGGTCTATCAAAATCACTACAACAAAGCTAAATGATTTGAAATTTGGATCCCACTGTGGTATTATTACTTTCAGTTGTATTTGAAGAGTGCTCAGAAACTGCTAATTTAAGATAATCAAAATAGAAAAGAAAATAATACAATGATTTTATAATTTTTTTTTTATAAATGTTAACACTGTGAGGTCTAATTACTGAAACAATATTTAATAAAAAAAAATACTATGCAGCTATGTAAAGATTCTTTGTCATAGATTTGCAAGAAAAGTGGAAAAGGTGATGAAATTACCACTAGCTTGCAGGGTTGTGACATTAGAGAAAGGAAGAAATTGTGATGTGTCTGCCAGTCTGAAGTAAGCACATTAGCTGTTGAATGTGTAAATTGCAAAAACAACTTGAAAGCCAAAAGTGAGAACAAATGAGCAAGCAAGTGATCTAATCTCTGCTAGAACATATCACCCATGTGATTTGCAGGGCTCCTTGGAAACAAAGAAGCAGATGAAGCGGGAGGAGCATTTGTGTTATCAGCAATGGAGCAAAATCAATAACAGATACAGACTGTCAGCAAAACAAAGGAGCTTTCCATTCCTCCCTGAAAAACTGAAACATTAGAAGCAGGGGAAGCCTGGAGTCTCATTAGAGTAAGAGTTTCTCTGAGATCTGTGAACTGCCTACATTTAATGTTAAGTTAATGTCATATGTAGTTTAAATATACACAAAACTAAACAATCGTTCTTACCTCTTTTAAGTAATAGCCTCAAAAGGGATGGTCTCTGTTGTGGAGAAAAAGATATAAAGGCATAGATTTGGAAAAACCTTGCTATTTGTGGAGCAAGCCTGAGACAGGAGATATGCTTGCTTTGTAGACCCTGAGAAATTCTGAAATCCAGAAATAGTCTTACTTTGGATACAAACTGTTCTTCCTCACACCATAGCAGCCACTCTCCTAAGTGCTGCTGTAATATGAGTTGAAGAGTGTAATTAATTGGATTTTACAGCCTGCTAGACTCACAGGCAGCCAGTGCTGGGAGCCGCAGGAAACCTTGGTCAAGTACATGGGGTTCCCACACAATTCCAAGGAATTTCAGCATGAGATACACCTGTCAGGAAACCTCCATCTCCAGTGGAAAAGGAAATATGGGAGATTCACAAATAAACCATTTAAAAAAAATATTTTGGACTGAAAATATGTAGGCCAGGTAACCCTCCACATGCATGTAATTCTCTCAGAGAAGAACATGAAACCATTGCTTTTGTTGGCCCTGGATGAGCTGTAGGCCCTGGCAACTGACACCTTCAGTTTTGTTTTAGGAGATGGGCTGCTATCATGTATTTGAACCCTTTACACAGCTGATTTCTATCTTCACTCAATGCAAACCTGAAGGAAAATAGCAAGTAGATTGATGGGCTTTAAAAGGTAATATTTGCCACAAGTTTTCTTTCAATGATGTCTGAAATCACTACAGTTTTCCATGAAGTTGGAACTAGGGGTGTTAGTGATAATTGATTAGGAAAATATTGACTGTTTCTTTTTTCTTTCATGTGGAAGACTCAGAGATTTACAGTGTATTCCCAATTAATATAGCCTAATCAAGACAAACAAGCTCAGCTTTAAAACTGTGTGTCCAGGAAGTAGTATATCCAAGAAATAAGGTTTTTTGCTTGTGCAAGAAAGATACTGAAGGAGATGATAGGAAAGGTACAGTCTGGAGGATAATAGTGAAACAGAAGTCAAAGATATTAGTCACTTAAAGGCTCTCCAGGGATTTAAAGAAAAAAATAAAATAAAATAAAACAAAATAAAAAAATAAAATAAGTAAAATAAAATAAAATAAAATATATAAAATTAAATAAAATTAAATAAATAAAATAAAATACAAAGGAAAACAACATGCTTCATTTGCCTTAGGAAGAGACAAGTGAGTATCAATTCTGAGATGGAAATACAGCTAGTACTGGAACTGGGAGATGAACTATTTACCTTAAAATAAACCCTTCATTAAGCCTCAGAGATTCATAGAGGTTGCCTACTAGTACAGAATAGGTTAAACAAATGCCTGTTACTTTATAGAATGACAAAGAAAATTGATTTACAGTTTTAGAGAGCAAATAGTACTAGAATAATAGTGAATTGTGGTATGCCATGCTGGAACCTGCCATTTTTGGACCCAACCTTGAAACACCAAACTGCTACAAAGAGTAGCATCTTTAATCTGTTTTAGACATAGTATTTTTTTCTATAAAGTCCTTGGCAGTCCTGTCTTGAAGTCTGGGACTGCCTTAGCTGTAGTTCTACTGTTTGTATTTTCACAGAACTTGGAAAATGTTGCTATGTATGAGGATACAATTGCTTTCAGTGTTATGGATAAATAGTGGTAAAAGATGATCACTGGAAGGTTTGGGTACCTTTTGTAGATTTTGCACTTTAATATTGCATGCTGCATTTGAAATGAGAAAGAGATGTCCTTATGCAGTGGCACCCTCCAGAAATGTTAGCAAATTAATATCCACATTCTTCCTTCCTCCAAGAGCCAGAAGAGCCATCATTTTGCTACATTTTTCTTCATCTGGGGCAGGACTCCAACCATTCCATCTGCACTGTAGCCTTTTAGACCAATTCTAGCTTGTACTTAGGGAATGAAACCTAAGATAAATGGTGACTATCAAGGGGTTAAAATTTTCTCCACTGTTAACAGAGCTGAAAACAGAACAGTTTGATAGCTGTATTTTTTTCTCTATGACTAGTTTTTTTTTGTCAGAACTTGTCCCACTGTTTGTGTGTTCACACAATTTCAGGAAACAGCTACCTGTGATATGGAAACACAAGCATGGTGCTTATTTTCTAATTAAACCTCTTTTATCTGGCCCAAAAGTTGCTTTCAGCACCTTTTTGGTGGGAAACTTTAATTACTATGTCAATCATAGGCACAAATCCAAGCTATAAAGTAAGCTGGATTCAGATTAGGGTTTGCAGTTATATGGCAAGGGCATGCTATTGCTTTCTAGCAATGGGATAAAAAATTCTAGACACCACATAGGAAAACAGAACAGCAAATTGATCCAACAAAAATATAGTCATAAATATCCCCTTGGATAAGCCCTGACCTTTGGTGTATATAAGCCAGTTTACATCCTCAGTTTACATAGTTTGTGTTGTGGATTTCTGTCTCGA